>NC_052951.1:30101301-30346301 GCF_013358895.1 Oreochromis aureus
ACATTGTGAACCCCATTTTAGACAGTGTTTGTAGGTTTACCACAAATTTGAAATTGTTTTGAAGTTGTATTGTTTCAGTCTCATCATTTAGCATGTTGTGACTGTAAATACGCATGATCAGCTGGGCAGCTCTCATGTGCTAGTGTGAAGGTGGAATTCAGAAACTTGAAAGCAGCAAGACTGACAAGTCTGTACATTTCAGAAAAGGCTACAAAAAAAGAAGAAACCTCTTGTTTATGTTGTGCATTAAACATACAGTCTGTGGCTTTTTATTCTTTTCCCTCTGCTGCATGCACTTGGCATGATTCCAGGTATTGAACTAGTCGAGAACAAAGAGGGTGTTGAAACTGCTCCGAACTACTAAGTGAAGTGATTGCTGGCATCTGAAAATTGCATTCGCACACTCCGAAACCTTGTACCCTACTCATTAACCTCTCAGAATCAAAGTTCAGAGTGGGATGGAATGGGAGTGAGAACGTGTTGAAGAGACCCATGATCGAAGTCCATCAGGGTCAGTTTGCTGGGTTTGCACTGGCTCATAGCGGCCATCAGTCTGGGGCGAAAGGTAATGACAATGCTGCAAAACAGTCATTGAACAGCAAAAGCTCTGAAGTTAAAGTAGTTGTCTGCAGACCTTACTGTGTCTATTGTTCACCAACCTCAGTATTATCTTTGACTTTGTACAATTTTATTGAATTCTTCTGTGATTTATGTTACATTCATTTTCTGGGTGTGGGAACAAAAAGAAAGTATCTCTCAGTCTGTGGAGAAAGAGAAAGGAGAAAAGGGCTTTTGAGTGTTGCAGGTGTGAAATCTAACATGGGAGGACGTTAACATGATTAGTAGCTACTGTCATACAAATATGTGACCAAAATGAAACTGGGACGTCTGATGGCGTTTGTTTTTGACGGAGCAGCCGGCTATGAACCGGTTCTAAATTCCCATCAAGCATTCCTTCTTTATGTTGGACGTGTTTATTGTGACAAAGTCACGTATACGCTACTTTCTGCAGTAGTATAGCAGTACACCAGCTATTTAATAAATGCAAATATAAAATTTGACACCTCTTGTTGTGTTTGTAAATAATTTTTTCTGATAATAAAGAGTTTAGATCAGGGGTGGGCAACTCCAGGCCTCCAGAGCTGGTGTCCTGCAGGTTTTAGATGTGTCCTTGATCCATCACAGCTGGCTAAATGGCTAAATTACCTCCTCAATATGTCTTGAAGTTCTCCAGAGGCCTGGTAATGAACTAATCATTTGATTCAGGTGTGTTGACCCAGGGTGAGATCTAAAACCTGCAGGACACCGGCCCTCGAGGCCTGGAGTTGCTCACCCCTGTTTTAGATAATGCAGAACAAAATTGGGAAAACTCTAAATAGGTTAAAAAATATTTAGTAATTCCAGTAGAAGTTTAAAAGCATAACTTTTCAACTTTTCAAATTCTCACTCAGTAATGTAAAAGAAATCTTTATCTGCCTTACCAAAAAGTTAACTAGCTGATAGTTATACTGAAGAAAGACGGAAGTACTGATGCTGGATCTATTCAGACATGTCTGCTGTTCCAGTGGGTAACTCTGACTAAACCTGTCATTGTGTTTGAGAAAACAGTCACAGTGGTATTCAAGTGCAACAGGAATGCAGAGCTATGCTGGAAGGGTATAAGGATGGCTTTATCTTCACAGCACAGATGACAGTCAAAAACTTTTTCCATTCCTTTGTTTGTTGTTTTGGATTTCTCAAGCTATTTAGGTTAATCTGCATTTACAGGCTTTAACCCTTTGTTTGTTGGCAAAGAGCAAAGTTGTAAAGCACCAATCATTTCTTTAGTGTCTGTCTAGATAAAATTTTATTAACAATGTTTCCCAACAGTGTTTTGGTCTGGACATCGTTCCCTAACATTCACGGTACATTCTTTAGTGTTCCTTTAATGTGGTTTGTTGCTTAAAGATGATGATGTGTATCATTAAATGAAACATTAATGGTGATTGTTATACTGAATAGAGTCTGGGAGAGGTTTATGTACTTATGGCTTCATTGGAATGAACAAAGAGGTGACCTTTTGATGCCAAAGCCAACTTTTTGCGTCATGTTTGTTTGTCTAGTTATTGAAAATCAACATTCGTGGTCTTGTGCCCTGACATACACAGGAAACAAAGTGAAGGAAACTTCTAGAAACTTTTAATTAAATTAGACTTTTGCAATCCAGCTAATCCAGCTGTTGACAGACAAACTTTTCTTTATAATCAAAATGCAACCAAACCTTAATCACAGATTAAACCAAGGTTTCAATTTTCTTCCAGGTCTAATGAAAATACTGTTTTGGTTTGGGGTCATTTTCACCAATTGTTCCTTTAACTAAGTCTACCTTCTGTTGGAACGAGAAAGTTGAATTATTTAAAAAATAACCTACATTACATCTGTATCAGTTGTTCAGGGAACAGTATATTATTAGAGACAGTTTTTAAAATGTTCTTGTAGGAATAGGTCCCTACCTACAAACAGCTTAAATATTCTTTCAGGAAAAGGAGAAATATGGAGGTTTAAAGTGCATAAATGCGTGCAGATTATGACTAGAATTGGTCTGAACAGCCAGACAACATCTTTGTTTATAACATGCAGACACATTTTAAAGAAATAAATCAACCCAACAAGTTGAACAGTCACTTTGGAGATTTATACCCCATGTCATCCTGTTATTATTCAGGTATAAAGTGCACTAACGTTCATACTTTTCTTTTCAGTGAAATTAAAGAACTAAAGCAGTGCTACACATTCTTTTCCATGTTTTTCTTTTAATCCTCTGTGCGTTCCAGTGGAAAATGCAACTATATCAAAAAAATAGTGGTGAACCGGTATGTCCTGATTGTCTTGTCAGGTGATCTCTGGTGTAAAAGGACTTAAAAGAGCTGCGGAAAGCAAACATCACCTGTGTCTGCTCAACATTGAACTCAGAGCTCTCTTATCTTCAAACACAAAAGGTAAGGCATTTTATTTTATTTTGTTTATATCCTCATAAGGTCATTTTCATGCATTAATGATGCAATTAATGATGTGGATAAATAAACTGAGTGAAAGTGTATGATTTTAATTTGAAAAAGTATTCTGTGTCATCAGTCTTTTAGAGTTTTGGGTTGGCATGTGGTTTCTGAATTATTGTGTCTAACTTTCATGTGCAGTGATGTACGCTGTCATAGCTGTAGCAGTGTGCAGTTAGATAACTGAGCACTGAAACTGTTATTCCTTTGCAGCCATATTAAATATGTGTACAGTTATTCACTGGCCACTTCATTAAGTACACCTGCCTAGTACTGGATTTGACCCACCTTTATTTTTACAACTGCCTTAAATCTTTGTGGCATGGATTCAACAAGGTGTTGGCAACATTTCTCAGATATTTTGGTTCATATTGACATGATAGCATCACCGAGCTGCTGCAGATTTGACAGCTGCACATTCATGATAGGACTCCTCTGTTCTACCAGATCCTAAAGATGCTATGTTTCATTGAGATCTGGTTCCTGTGGATAGCATTTGGGTGGAGGGAACTCATTGAGAAGTTCAAGAAACGAGTTTGAGATGATTAGAGATTTGTGACATGGTGCGTTATCTTGCTAGAAACAGCCATGAGAATATGGGTGCACTGTGGTCATAAAGGGATGGACATGGTCAGCACTCAGCTAGGCTGTAGTGGTTAACCCTTTCATACATGAATTATGACAACCACGATTAGGATTTTTTTTTATTAAGTATTCTTATTCATCTTTAGGCATGAAAAAAAAAAATTTTTGAACTTCATTTTTTTTAAACATGTACTTTTCAAAGTACACTTAGGTGGACAACACTGACTGACCAGTGGGTGGCAGGGTATGGAGTGACAAATCAATGTCCAGTTTAGTGGTTTATGTGCAAGTATACTATCAACACTGACACAAATACAAGAAAACTGCCTTTGAATAGCTGTCCACTGCAGTGACCACTATGCATGAAAGGGTTAAATGATGCCCAGTTGGTACTAAGGGACGCAAAGTGTGCCAAGAAAATATCCCCCAGATCATTACAGCACCAGCAGCCTGAACCATTGGCAAGGCAGGACGGATCCATTCTTTCACTTTCGTTATGCCAAATTCTGATCATACCATCTGAATGCCTCAGCATAAATTAGGACTCATCAGACCAGGCAACATTTTTCCAATCTTCTATCATCCTGTTTCAGTGAGCCGGTTCTTTGCTGATATAGGTGGCAACTAGTGTGGTCTCCTTGCTGTTGTAGCCCATCTGCTTATAGGTTCGACATTTTGTGTGTTGAGAGATCCTCTTTTACATAGTTTAGGTTGTAATAAGTGGTTATTTGACTTACTGTTGCTTTTTTAATCAACTCAAAGCAGTCTGACCTTTCTCCTCTGAACTCTGATATCAACAAGGCATTTTCATCCAGATAACTGCTGCTCACTAGATATTTTCTCTCGTTCTTTGCAACCCAGCAGATCGTCAGTTTCTGAAACACTCAGATTGCCACGCCAAGTCACTTCATCATAATTCTTCCTCATTCTGATGCTCGGTCGTGTCATGCCGACACACTCCTCTTGAAAGGAGTTTGTTTCATTGTGTATGAACTGAGTTGGCTGATTAGGGAGCAGTTGAGCAGGTCTACGTAATATGGCCTGTTTTATAAGTGTAGCCTGTATTATTATCATACATGGGAATATTTCATTTGAGCAAACAAAATTTCTGTTTTTAAATCTGCCATTGTGATTATCTGTATAAGTGAAATATCTGATTATATTGTCAAGTTTTAAATGCACTGGTTAGATGTGGTTAGCTTAAGTCAAAAATGATGGTTAATAAAGGGTTGTGGCTGCTCTCTTCCACAACAGCCTCACACATTACTTTTGTAGTGCTTAACCTTGTGATCTTATGAACTTTCAACCTGGTTCCTCCTTTAGACTCCATCATGTCTAATACGATGGTCGTCACGCAGCCTCAGCCTGTGATGTATGTTCAAGGGTCGGATGAATGGTCATCTGGGATATTTGACTTCTGTGAAAATGTGCCAGAGTGTAAGTGTCTCTGATTTATATCTATACCACAGCAAGTACTAATTCACTGCCAATGCACTGTGCTTATCATTTCTCCTTTTTAAGGCCTTTTTGCTTACTTTTGCTTACCCTGCTTCGCCTGTAAAACTTCGAGAGACTACGGGGAAAATCTCTGTCTCCCTCTGGCCGACTGGGTGGGCGGCATTATCCCGCCGGCCACCATGTCCATGAGGGTCTCCATGCGACACCGTTATGGCATCAGCGTAAGGCCAAAATTTGATTTATTTTTTTTTAAATGTATCTATCTTTCACTCACTTAGCCTTCAGCCACTCAGTTATCTGTTGCACTAATACTTTTGAGAGGAGTTTGTTTCAACTTTTTAAAAGTTGGTTTTATTTGTGTTAATAATTTCTTTGCCTACTGACAACCTTAAAACGTGTAAAACAACCTTTATAACATGACCAAATTATAACAAAAGAAAGATTATATATCACCATATTTTGGATTTTTAAAGGAAGAAACTTTATTTTCTTAAATCATTCTGTGTCTGAATAATTTTTATAGATCATCATGTATTCCGTCAGTGTTTTATAATCTGCTCTTTATCTATAAACTCAGGAAGGGTGCTTAAGACTATTTCTTACCTAAGCCATTGGGGTCTTTCACCTCTTACACATTAACATAAAAAAACTGGTCTGGTTAGCCACTTGCTGACCAAACGTCATTGTGTTTTGTTTTTAGGGCACCATGTGTAACGATTGCGTGCTTTCGACATTCTGTATGGCCTGTGTCTGGTGTCAGATGTCCAGAGAGATGAAGAAGCGAAAGCTCCCAGTCGTTATGGTTGCTACTAAAAATATGTAGCCTCTTCCTTCATCATCATGTCTGGGGCCACCATCCTCATGGGGGTCTTAGTAGCACAATACACTTTAAACAGAAATCCTTTGAGAAAGATTAGTGTAAATAGAAATAGTCCTCACTTTACTGAGTGCTGTAGTACAACTGTAGCCATCCAAGCTCATTGAAGTTAGGAAACTAAAATGAAGTAAAAGAAAACTGTTCTTTAATATAATTAAACTATCATTAACTATCTAAAATAGTGCTTTTTAAATTTTATTTTACATTTTTCCCTTTGAGAAAAAAAATACTTCACTGAGGGGTTTATAATGACCACTTATTAGCCAAAGAATTTAGTTTAGAGTTTAAAGGGGGTGTTAAAAGTGTGTTTTTGTGTAATCTCACATACTTCTAGTCAGGTTTGTATTTTATTTTTATCTGGCATAATGAGAATTTTAAACAGATAAACTTAAATTACATGAAAATCCAAACACTGTTCTTTCATTTTTTGTCAATAAAATTAAGTGAAATGCGCATGACATACACTTATTTTTCTGTGTTCATACAGCACGCTGTTAACAGATGGTAAACATAAAAGTATATAAAAGTGAATTTCAAAAATACATAAAAGAAAAAGGGTTTGGTTACCTTTAATAAGTGCTTTAAAAGTGTAACACAGCAGAACACCACACTGGATGCCACTTCTTTTATTGTGTTTTTTTAATAATTAATTTTGATTATGTAGTAGTAGTAGTAAAAGTAGTAATGGCAGAAATTAGTTGGGTGCCAGGCAAAAGCATGTGCTAGTTTACTGATATTGATATTTTGGTAAATTCAGCTGTTTTCTGTTTGAAGGAAGCTGACATTTTTCCAGTGATGTATGATCCTGACAGAAGGTTCTTCCACAGTACGATGGGTTTTTTTTTTCATTTTTAAATCCTGTCCCTTCTGGCAGGTTTTTGCAATCAGAATTATAACAAAAGGATAGAGCACAGATAGAAAAGCACAATGTATCACAAACTGATGCACCTGTAAGAAAAAACAAAGGAAAAAAACAGTTCATTCAGTATATGAGGACATACATTGATGTATGTAAGATGCAGAGATTTTTGTAGTCTCTTATGTTATGTACTGCAGTTTCTGATATTAAAATCAATTTTAACTGTAAGTTCTTAAGAGACTATGAGCTGTCAGTGCCACACACAGTGCTCAGGAGTCAATTCTGAAAATTGGTAAAATGTTTAAAATGTAAAATGTTTATATATATATAGTCAAGCCCATAATTATTCATACCCCTGGCAAATTTTGACTTAAAGTTACTTTTATTCAACCAGCAAGTTCTTTTTTGACTGAAAATGACACAGGTGTCTCCCAAAAGATAATAAGATGATGTACAAGAGGCATCATTGTGGAAAAAAAAATATTTCTCAGCTTTTATTTACATTTGATCAAAAAGTATCATGTCTAGAATTATTCATACCCTTCACAAACTGTCACAGTCTCTGGGAAAGTCCAAAGTTCTATACCATTCCAAATAGTCCAAGCTGTTCTAAAGCATCCTAATGACCCTGATGAATTGGGAACAGCTGTTTTAATCAACTCAACAGGTGAAAAACAGCAGCTCTCTGCAGGTGGTTTGTGGACAGTCATGGCTAAGACAAAGGAACTCAGTGAGGACCTGCGGCTGCGCACAAGTCAGGAAAGGGCTAAGGCCATATCCAAATGTTTTCAAGTTCCAGTGGCTACAGTGCAAAGTATTATTAAAAAATACAAGATGTTCCGCACTGTGGAAAATCTCAGAGGACCTAGTCGGAAGCCAAAAGTGACACCTGTGCTGGCCAGGAGGATAGTGAGAGAGGTGAAAAAGAATCCAAGGATCACCACCAAGGCCATTCTGGTGAATCTGGGCTCTGCTGGTGGCAATGTCTCAAGGCAGACAGTCCAACGGACACTGCACACTGCTGGGTTCTGTCAGGAAATCAATATCCTTAGTATCCTTATTTTCCTATTATATTGTTTTATGTACTTTAATAATGAAGGCTTGTAGAGCAAGGCCACCTTTGACTCACAAACTAAGTGCTCAGCCAAACTGAAAAACAGGAAGTTTTAGTGCACAGGCATATTAATAGATAAGACACAGAAAAGAGGAACTTTCCATATAAGCAATGTTTGAGACTGTGTGACGTGTAAAGTACCAAAAATAACACCTATATGAGACACAGTTTATGATTCTAATGTTAGAGCTCTTGCAACGGGCGTTTGGGCTGTGCAGGGGTCTCTCTCTTCCGGAAGATGATTGAATAAAAAGAAATATAAATGTTTTAACATACTATGAGTCAGTTTTCTCTGTTCTATCATGGGGACAAAAGGATCGGGGTTTAATAGTTCCATGGATGCAGACCAAGGAAAACGCCACTTCTCCAGATAAGGCACGCAAAAGCTCATTGGCCTTTGCAAATGCTCATCTGGACAAACAAGAAGATTTCTGGTCTTCAGTGTTATGGTCAGATGAAAGAAAAATTGAATTGTTTTGTCACAATAATGTTGCCTTCATTTGGCGCAAGAAAGGAGAAGCCTTCAACCCAAAGAACACCATCCCCACTGTCAAACATGGTGGTGGGAACCTAATGCTTTGGGGGTATTTTTCAGCCAATGGACCAGGGAACCTAATCACAGTAAACGGCACCATGAAAAAAAGAGCAATACATGAAGATTCTCAACAACAACATCAGGCAGTCTGCAGAAAAACTTGGCCTTGGGCACCAGTGGATATTTCAGCACAACAATGACCCAAAACATACAGCAAAAGTGGTGAAGAAATGGTTAGCAGACAACAACATTAACGTTTTGCAGTGGCCTAGCCAGAGTCCTGACTTGAATCCAATTGAGAATCTGTGGAGGGAGCTAAAGATCAGGGTGATGGCAAGAAGACCCTCCAACCTGAAAGATTTGGAGCTCATTGCTAAAGATGAATGGGCAAAAATGCCTGTGGAGACATGCAAAAAGCTGGTCTGCAATTATAGGAATCATTTGATTGCTGTAATAGCCAATAAAGGCTTTTCTATTGATTATTGAGAAGGGTATGAATAATTCTGGACATGATACTTTTTGCTAAAATATAAATAAAAGCTGAGAAATATTTTTTTCCACAATGATGCCTCTTGTACATCGTCTCATTATCTTTTGGGAGACACCTGTGTCATTTCCAGTCAAAAAAGAACTTGCTGGTTGAATAAAAGTAACTTTAAGTCAAAATTTGCCAGGGGTATGAATAATTACGGGTGTATGTGTGTGTGTGTGTGTGTGTGTGTGTGTGTGTGTGTGTGTGTGTGTGTGTGTGTGTGTGTGTATGAAACTGTACATATGTGTGGGGGGTAATTTTCGAACTGGACTGATGTTATTTCCTAGGCCCACCTGCAGTCTGGAGAATCATTTGTTTCTATGAAGGATTTTCACTCACTCTTTGAAGGAATATCAAAGTCTTGGCCCTTTAACAGAGATGTGTTACAGCGCCATCTGGTGGCTGACTTTCATTGGATTTTTTTTTTCTTTTAATTTAGCTTGAGACAGGTGCATAGTTGCTGATTGCTCTTGAGGGGATTTGTGTCTCTGATATATCTGGGGAAGTTAAAAGATAATGAGTTTTCTTGATCGCCTCCATCTATAGCAAAGAGCAAAGTACATACTGTAATCTTGCATGTAGTGTTTTCAATTTTCAGTGCCAAGTCTATCCATTATGGGGTCCAGCAGAGCATTAAAGTCACCTATTGTCATTTTTGAGCTATAAATATACTTGTAAGTGATTCTTTCGCATGATTTATTTCATCTTCTGGTTATTATCTTTTATTCATTTTTGCTGCCTGCCTGTCTCCAGTCCTACATTCATTTAATTTTCGTTCCTTGTGCTGTTTTATATGTGAATGGTTGTCTGTCTCTCTCTGAAACCTTGCCTCACCCTATCATTTGACCTATTGAGGTCCCCTGAGGCAAGATGTGAGTGGGGGTTGAGACGCCTGGGATGGGATGTCAAGATTGCATTGTAGGTGGCAGACAGTTGGTGTCGTAAGCCACCCCCTCTAACGGCCGTTCACAGTGGACATAGATGGCCTCTTTCACTCCTCTTTCACCCCTCTTTCAAACCATCTGTCTTCTCATTCCAAAATGTGAACACTGGCATCCTAGAAATGGTGACTTTTATCTTGTACTGTACAAAGACATCCAGTCATCACAAAAACGCACTTATGTGAGTGGAGAGTTCTGCAGATAACCTACTAACAATGCACTGATCTACGAAGAAAGATGCAGTCAGTTCATTCCAATAACAATCATTCCAGCAAGAGCAGCACAAATATTAGGTCATAGCAAACGGCTTCGATGCAGGTATCCCACCAATCTACTTACCAAATAGCACAAGTTTTATGTTCCTCTCTGGGAACAGTTGAGGGATCTGAAGGAGAATCGATATGTTTTTTTAAAATGTTTTTGCAGCTGTTCTCTATACAAAACTGATAGGGACTCATCCTCCCTTAATACAAATTGTGCCAAGGTGTGATGTCGCAATCTGAAAACAGCTGACCTATCTGGCATAAGGAAGAAAAAACACAGCTTATCATCAGATCTTGACGCAAACACATGCGATTAAAGTTACCGTTCTATCGTGTGCCACGTGAGTATGTGGGAAGTTGTAGTTACTTATTAAAGTAAATATTAATCAGACACACTTCAGATCTAAGCCTGAGTATTTGCTGCATTTTGAGAGACATTGCTACTTGGTTTGAAACAAATGAGAAAACCAGGCTGTCGTGTTTTCATTCTTTACCAATCTTTGTGTGGAAATGGGATTAAAACCAGAAATGCCAGATTTCAGTCAGCTTCCTGGAAAACATAAGGTGTCTGCCTGCACAGGTTTAACAACTCTGTGACAGGCCCAGGGGCAGATGTTTCACTGGCTTTTTTTTCACCTACCACCAGAGGCAAACCAGAGTACATAGCTAAATCTCTCTTTCTCTCTCACACATACATGCACACTGTTCATGCTAAGACAATAGTGAATAGGAATAATCAACTATATTAATAACATGATTCCACCAGTGGTGGATCTGCCAATTCTGGTATTCTATGGCAAATACCAACTGGGCTCCAGTGGGCAGTGAGCACAGGGCCAAGTAGAGGATGTTGGGCCCTCAAGCCACCCTCACAAAGTCTGCGTCTTACTGTTTGGTCAGAGACATTTACACCAGTGGTCATTTAGTAACTCTGGTAATGTTCCTGTTCCTACTTGGACAAAGGAGCAGATACCAGTCCTGCTGATGGGTTAAGGTCCTTCTATGGCCCAGTCTAGCTCTCCTACTGTAGCTGCTTGTCCGTGGGAGGCACAGCAAACCTTCTGGCAATGGTATGTATGGTATGTAAAAACCATTCCTGTTTTGCGGGGTTGTCTCACTTTTGCTCCTCTAGTGCACCTGCTGTTAATTTCATCAGCACCAGAGCAGTTGAAACTGGTTAACAACCCCCTCTGCTACTTAGCTGACCAGATCAATATCCCAGAAGTTTAGAAGTGTCTCTTGAATTTTTTTGAGCAGTATATTTCCTCTGACATCAAACCTTTTCATACATTTTTAATCCACTGTTTTAATCATGTGAGTGTTAAATGAATGAGAAAATACAGAACAAGTTTATTTGACCACCACCAAATATAAGGTTTATGTCACAGCTGCCCTACATTAACAGTATTGATCATTACCAAAATATTTCTCATGTTTCATTGAAGGTTAATCTACCAGTATGCACAATTATATTTGTAATGCTAAAATATAATCATTATTATATTATATGACTTTTCATAACTACTTTTCTACAAAAAAGCAGACAAAAAGAAAAAGCACATTATTCTTTTGGGATTAAGGTGCCAAATTACAGTTGAAATCCTAACAGAAAAAATTGTTTTAGTTTTTGACTTCCCAGATAAGTCCAATGTTCCGGCTCACATTTCAGTATAAAAACGTGAATTCAGTTAGTTATCTGGCTAATAAATAATATTAAAATTATTTAGCTTTAAACAAGTTTTTGACATAAAATTTCTGAAATATTTGTGTTTTTTGTGTTAGGCTCGGTGTTCCCAGAGCTACAGTTCAGTTCATAAGGTAAATAAATACTGCAGAAATGCTTTCTTTACAAGCTAAAGCCATGACATAAGTATCGGTGTGATGGACCTCATTAGGTAACCTATTGTTGGTCATTCTGACTGGGCTCCTTCTACCGGTCCCCCCAGCCCAGCCGCCCAGTCAGATGTTACGCCCTTGGCTGCCTGTCATAACCCATATAGGGCGTATCTTTGCATCTTATATTAAGATCCTCTTCCTGCCTCCTTCACAGCGATGCTCATCGCTGTTTCATCAGATTGTCGGTGTTACTGAAAATCAGAAAGATGTGGAGCTCTGATGCTAAAGTTTTCGGTGAGGACAGAGCCGACGCTTTGGCGTCACGCCCGCAACTTTGACTCATCCACGCACGCCAGTTGCTCACTTCATCTCACAATAGCACATTCCAAATGAATGACCACTCCTAATGGAAATCATAACAATCACATAAAGGAACATAAGACATCTATTGTTATTGTTGTTGTTTTTTCGGTGTTAATTACAGTGAATTGCCTGGCGCGAACTTTGGGTTAGGGCAACTTGACCTCCCGTTTTTCTGCCCAGAGCTTTTTAGTTCAGAGGGCACGAGGTCACTAGAGAAAGCAAAAAACAAGAACAACAAACAAACAAACAAAGAAACTTTAAAGAAAAAAAAACACACTTTAGAGATGTATATGAATATGAAATATATGCATATGAATAGAGAAAGCTTCCGTTCCGTCAGTGGGAATCCTCAGTATGCAGCAATACCACATATAGGCAACATTTCCCCCGGTGAAGTTAAAAAACTTGCAGTGAGAGCAGTGTGGGATAATTTTTTCCACATTAGACAATGACCTTTCTAGTTGCCGCACCTTCACTTTAATATTAACACAAAGTTGCGGAGTGAACCGGTGCGTCTGGATTCCTCTGTCAGGTGATCTCATGTTTTTAAGACATCAGAGCTTCTCGGAGCTTTCAGAGATCGAACATCCAACTCAGAGCTTTCTAATCATCAAACACAAAAGGTAAGACATTTTATTTATTCGTTTAGTTTCGACTTTATGTATTAACCACAGTAAAATTATAAAAATAACGAGCAGCAGTTTACTGTTTTAATTTAAGAAAGTAATGATATTACATTAATAACCAACATGTTGACAAGTAACAATTTGGGACTTAAAAGCAGAGGAATTCTTTAATGGTTATTGAGAAAGGCTGGAAGTGTAGTGAACATTTACCAGCTTTCCTGAAATGCACACCTGATTTTAAGAGGACTTGCAGAAGGAATTTTTCACCTTGCTCTTTCTTTTAGGCGCCACCATGACTTCTAAAATGGTTGTTCAGCAACCTCAGCCTATAATGTATACCCAAGAGTCTGATGAGTGGTCAAGTGGGATCTGTGACTGCTGTCAAGATGTGCCAGGGTGTAAGTGTCTCTTAATTATCTTCAAAGTTTATAGAACACTTATGCTCTGCTGTGATCGTCACACCTCTGTGACAAAGGAACTTATTTTGCTCACTCGAAGAGAAAATATTTATTTCTAATAATCTAATTTTTAAAACGGTACGAAACAAAATCAAAACAAACAACAAACAAACAAAATCGCTGTTTTCGTATTTACCTTATCTATAAATAACATAAAAATGAATCAAAGAGTTCTTTTGTTTTCTGGACCTGAACCTCCTGATGAAATCCAGGAAGCCACGCCTATATAAAGAATTAAGGTCGCGGCTTGTAGTATGTTTTTTTTTTTTTTTTTGTCAATGTAGTTAGAAAGGCATTGGTCCAAGAAAGAAAAAATGATTCATTAACATCCTCATGCTTTCATTTGTATTTTCAAACATGTGGTGTGCGTCATGTGATTGGTTGTTTTAATCAGACAAAAAAGAACGAAAGATGAATGTACTTCCGTCATACTTAGATGTTATTTTTAAAATTAAAATCATAACTTGTACATACCCACATGCACAACTATAGCACTCATACTTAGTTTTTCCAAAGAAATAATAAACCGGTTTACACTATTTTCAAAGATCTGATTTGTTTCTGGCATTCATTTTCATTTCATTCTCTACAAAAGGGAATTTCTATTCTAATAACAATTAGCGTCTTTTGAAAGCCCATGCTCGCCTTTTTTTCTTTTCTACATTAACTTACTGTGTCCTTGTATAATTTCAGAATCATAATGATGTTAGATTTGATGTCTTCTATGTTATCACTTAAATGGCCAAACCAAAATGACGATAGGACAACTATAAGACATTTTATTTTCAGTTTAAATCAATAATAATGCTACTTCCTTAAATAGATTTAAAGCAGACTTCTTTCTGACACATTCTACATAAATAGCGCTGTTTATTGTCCTGTTTTCTTTATTAAGCATTTTCAGGATTTTACGTGAGTGTGTGTAGTTGAGTGTTTTCCTGGTTTCGCAGTCCATATCATTTGCTTTTCTCTGTATTTTTGCCTCTTTCAGGCTGTTGTGCTTTTTGGTGCTTGCCCTGCTTTACCTGCATAACTTCCAGAGATTATGGTGAGCCGCTCTGTCTCCCCCTGCTGGAGATTTTCAGTGGTTGGATCCCGGCAGTCACCATGTCCATGAGGGTCAACATGCGACAGCGCTATCGCATCAGGGTAAGGCCAATGTTTTCAGCTTTATACAGTTAGTTCCCGAAATGTTTGGACCAATATAATTAAATACATCAGACCCTGAGCATTCATTTGAGAGATTTTTTTTTTATTTTTTTTTTTTTTACTTTAAGCAGGTAACAGCAGGTGACCTGTTAATAGTCATTAAGTCACTGGTAATTGTCTTATAGCTAGAACTGTGTTTAGCCAAATAAGCAGAGTTTTAGAAACTATTTGCTTTCAAATCAAGTCTGAAACCTGCATTTGTCCTTCTAGTATCAGATTTCTGTTTGGGTATGATATGTAAGAGAAATTAGATAAGAACCTACCCCAACCTTGAAAAGGTCACTGCTGACCTGGTGGATGTTAATAGGTAAAGCTACAAAAACAAAACAAGTCTGTCTGACAGATAGAAAGAACATTAGAAGCTGCCAAACAGACTGTTTGCTACGTTCAGAGACAGAAAGAATATACTCAGGAACATAAACATGCCTAGACATCCCCCCAAAAAAGACAATAGTGGTGGATGATCGCTGAATCTTTTTGTTGGTAAAGAAAAACCTCTTCAACAGATCCAGCCTTGTGAAGAGCACTCTCTGGGAGAAAGGCATGTTACACAAGTCTACAATAAGGATTAGATTTCACAAAAACATGTCAAGTGTGTTCACTTAAGGTGCTACATTTAAAAAACTACATTAAACCAAAATACATTTTAAAAAAAGTCAGCTGTGTCTCAGAGGAAAGATGATCCTGAGCAGAATGACTAGAAAATAAAAAGCATGAAATAGTCTCGGAACAGCTCATGATCCCATCAAACAGCTGGATGTTGAAATGTGCAGAGTTAGAAAGTAGATTGGATGGTGCTCAACCCTAGTGATGGGCACTGTTTTTCTTTTTTTTTTTAGGTCAGAAAGTGGAATATTGTACAATTGCTGGCCAATTCAATGAAACTTTTTGAGTTTTGATGACTTTTGTTGGTCAGTCTGGTAAAGGTAAACAGTGTATTGCAGCATAATCATCAGGAACTGTAGAAAACTCACCTTAAGGAACAATAACTCCAAAACCAATTCAACATAGTGAAAAGCAAAAGGTTAATAAAGCAAGATTTTTTAGTCCAAACTGCTAAAACACAACCAAACTGTAACCGCACATCAAAAAAACACAACAAAAAAACAACAACAAAAAAACCCTGATTCATCTCTTTTCACAGGAAACATCATTTTAATATTAATGTAAAAAAACTGATCAGATTGACTGTTTATTAACCAGATGTGTCTGTATTTTATCTGCAGGGCACCATGTGTCGGGATTGCGTGATTTCGACTTTCTGTTGCGCCTGCAGCTGGTGTCAGATGTCCAGAGAAATGAAGAGAAGGAATGTTTCAGTTGTTATGGTCGGTGCCAAAAACACATAACCTCTTCGCTCTTCATCATCACCACCTGGGCTGCCGGTTATTTAATACACCACCATCTGCGTGGGGTGTCAGTAACGTTTTGCACCGATGACTCCTTTGAGGAGGAGGAGTGCTCACGTCACTGACAGAAATGTGTCTGTAAATATGACTTTGTTAAAGGGAGACGGGATCATGGCTTGCTGACTAAAACATTACAGAAATCTCTTAATAAATGTTAAAAATATATAATGACCTTTGTCTTGTATTTTAATCGTAATTTTTCTTTGTGAGTTTGCTTACATACACAACACTAATGGTTGCATTTAACACGTCACAATCTACGTTCACAATAAGCACTGGGATTCAGTAAATAAAAAAATTTGTATAAAAAACTGAAGAATGTATTTTTCTTATCCTGCTTGCAATTAAATAAACAAATAGCACAGAAATAAAAAGAGAGCATGGAGGTTTTATTTATTTGCGTTTATTACCAATAAAAAAAATAACCGCAGTATGTTCAGAAAGCAGTTAATTCTCTGAATGTCCCCTGCGCCTGGGCAAGACTCCACCTCAGGTTAAAGGCACACTGCACAGGAAGGTGACGCTGGCTCCTTTAAACACTTGTAAAAAAGTGACACGGCCACTAGAGGGAGTCAAACTCTTTACAATGAGTCCAACAGCTCGTTAAGGTTGAGGTCAGAGTGGGTCACACAGGATGAGACTGACTACAGCATCCCCACTCATGTTTCAGCTTACTGGCTGTAACACCTGTGTGCAGAGGAGGAGTAACAAGTCATAAAAACATCACACAATATAAGATATTTCAGTGTAGTTGATAAATCTTTGTTTTACCTCTACAAAGTTGTCGAAGTCAGAAATAAAGCTGCAAGCAATTTTGTCACTGTCAGTAAGTCAATGTAAAATAAAGATAAAGTTTAGAATAGAATAATTTTGCTTGCCTACAGGAAAAAATGCAATATTATTATAAACACTGCAATATTACAAGTTTCAACTAAATAGTTACTTTCCTTGAAAATGATCCTTGCCTCAAGATTTCTTCAGGTAACAGAAAAATACCACAAATACAAGTTTTTAGTGATGTTTTTTTCACTCCCGTCTGTTACAGATATGATATAATTTTAGCTTACTTGTTAAAAAATTGTATTTATAAATGATCTCATACCCACGACTTTGAGTTGGATAAGCGGATTAAAATGGATGGTTGGAATTACATCGGAGTTTTAACAGCAAGTTTCTTTTTTTGCGTGTCTTCCCAAAGTCTTAGTGTTTCCCCCTTCTGAAGCCTGATAATGGGTTTCCACATTGTCATAGTTAACACCATTAACAAATTAGCATTTTGTTTTAAATGTAGGGTTACTCTGCCTTGAGCTGAGCATGAACAGGTGTTTCATGGATCCAGAAAACCTTTTAGTCTCTTTAATCCAGTTATTTTGGCTTTAAAAGCACCTTTTTTGTTGTTGTGTTATCCATTTAAAGGCCTTATGGATAAACCACCTGACTTTAGCCGGTTATAGATCTGTGCTACTACTACTTTCTGTACATGGTAAAGAAAAATTGTAGCTGCTTTGTATTTTAGAACCCCTTATTTACAGCTCCTGGAATCATTAATGAGTGTTTTAGTCTCCTTTAGCTTGTTGTTTTGGTTTTAATTTCACAGGACAAGCCGGACAATTTAGCAGCCAAAGAGACAGATGATTTTTCTCAAAAGTCAATAAACACAGCTGAACAATGACAGCAGTGAAACAGAGAGGATGTTAGACCTAAAATGCATCACAAGAGCATTTTAGCTTGTATTTAGCAGCTTGTTTTGGTCTTTTTCTGCTCTAAAAGTGTCCAAATTGATTGATTCAGCTTTAAACTTGTGACATCTGCACCGCATGGTCACCTCAGTGTTTGCCAAGACCCATTACATTCAAAGGAGGACAAAGAAATAGCGCTTTAGCCCCTTTTGCTTCAGTTATGGAGTCTATATCATGTCATATTTTGTCAAATTACTCCCAATAAACTTTCCCACTTGTTTAGTCCCATTTGTGTTCCACAGGGGCAATCCTTCCCCACTCCTGGCAAACGTGGCCCTGGTGTTCACTGTAAATTGCTCAGTGGTTTGTTTTTAATGGGATTATAATGACAGTTATGGTTTGCAAGAATTGATGTTTGTGACTTTTATGAGGTGTGAGTGAAGGGGCGGGTCCAGGCGGCTCATAAAGGCTGCAGGAATGTTAATTGGTCGAGGGCAGTGCTGCCCTCTTTGTTCTGCTCTCTCATACTGGGCTTCTGTTGCGCCCGTTAAAGGCCAAAGAACTGATTTAAAATCTGTGACTTTAACCCCACACACCCTATACTTCCCCCTACACACACACACACACATATGTAGACAACTTATCCCACTTACAACTCCCCTCTGTTCATCCCCTCCCATTCTTTCTTCCAAGTTTTTCCCTCCCACTCCTGAAGAGAATGGACCTCTTTGCTTCTCTCATTTCCTTGGTGTTCCCTAATCAGGTGGTTGGTGCTCCCCTCTCTGCAGGGTTTGATCCAGTGTTGGGGGAGTAATTTTATCACAGTTTTTTCCCCTTCTTCTCTTAAGGCCACACGGATGGTTGCACATCCAGTTGTGACGAGCCAGATGACTCGGCACTGTAGCGAGGGAGAGGTTTCTGAGCCCCAGAAGGGGATTTATGTCAGAGAGTCATTGTTTATGTTACGAAATATTGAATAAATGAGCACACTTCTGACAAAACTAAAGAAAACTACTTTTATTTTAGCATGCACTGGTTTCTATTTTAACCAAAAGCCTTCGGGCCCTCACATGCTGATGATTTTCTTTTGCTTTGCAAGGGTTTTTTGGATTTGGTCTTTTCTTATATTATACAAAATTCCTGGAACTGCTGGATTTTTAATTTTTAATTGGGAACAGACTGAAATATTTTTGTTGCACCAGCACTTGGGCTGGACGAGTGAAACTCCCCTGTCAATGTAAAGAAGTTTAATTACACATTTAATCCCTCACTTATCTTAATATAAGATGAAGAAGTGCAATTTGAACAGCTTATATGATAAAGAAGTCATGCTGTAGTAAATGAAAGAAATGGGACTCTTTTGGACTTACACTGTAAGAAATAAATGTGTGAAATTACAGGCAAAAAGGTCCTGGTATCTCATTGCTCAGATGGTCCTGTAAGTTTTTTTAGGGTCACAGAAACTTTTATTGTGAGCCATTAAACAAACAAACAGACATTTCACTAGCAAATCATAATAAAACAGGAATTTGTACTGTCATTTAATTTTTGTCTATTCATTTATTTATTCTAATTGTTTACTTAATTACTTTGGTGTAGTATGACTGTAATTTTGTGGCTTCACAAGTCGGTCTCACGTCCTCCTTTTCTAGTCATTGTGGAAAATAGAGTGACCTGTCACAATGAAATCCAAGTATGGGCTGTAATAATCTGTCTGCCTGAGCAACCAGCAGGGCTGGACAGGCTACTTGTTAAGTTATCTATAAAAAACCGAGGCTACAGATAATCTTCAGTTATGCTCAATCAGTGACTCCTTGGAGGGCAGAACCTGAGATGACAATCAGAGGTCATGAGACGGATTTGAACCTGGACGAACTGGAATCAGCCCGAAGCTGCCGAGTGTCATCCGGTCTGTCCTGGGGTTTCCACCATAAGAGATAGAGACCTAGTCTATCTGCCCGGGTCTCTCTATAATTTCCTGGGGAAGTGTTCCTTTTAAAAGACAAGGTTGGAGTTGCCCGGGGAGTCGGCTGATAACAGCTAAGGTTAAGATGAGGCAGGAGGGGGAGGCGTAGTCCGACGTGCTATCAGACGATGGGCCTCCAAGCAAACAAACAGCTCTGACCTCTCAAAACAACGGCAGCAGGGAGCAGCTGATAGGGAGAGACGGATAGGTAGAGGCTGGTGATGATGCGGCAGGAGTGTGTGTCTCGGAGTGTGTGTAGGGGAGGTAACAGGGGGCAAAGGGGCTTGCAGGGCAAGAATTATCTCAATGTCTCAGCGTCCATTAAAATCAGCGGGCCGTGTATGTGTGCGTGGTGGTTTTCACGGTGTCTTAAATGTCCCAAGATAATTTAAACTCAGGTTTTGGTGGAGAGTCGATGCTCCAGCAGTTCCTCTGATAGCCACACAGGAACCCTCATCTTTTATACTTTTATACTACTTTCTTATTTTAAAGTAGCTCTTGTATCTTCTCTTCAGAGCATGTGCCATCTGTCGTGAAATGTGATATCTGAGTTTACATCCTTTTCAAAGTAAAAGAGTACACCAGCAAAATGTCACCTGTTTATGACCAAAAAGCAAAAAATGTTTTCTCATGATACTAATGTCTGAACACTGCATCAGTTACATTTTACATATTATAGAAATCTACAAAAAAACAAGAAACACAATTTTCAATGTACATTTAAATGCACATTTACAGTGATAATAAAGGGCTATTCTATGCTATTAAATAATACAGTACATCATTATATTTGTACTGGAGTCTGTAGACACACACACACAGATGGAAAAAAATGTTGAACTATTAATTGGTAATGATTAACACAATAGACAGAAACTGTGAAACAATATAAATAAAAATTAAAAATAAATAAATAAACAAAATAAAGCTGATAAAAAAGTCAATTTTAGTGAAATTAGATCATCTGTGTAATCAGGATACAGATTTTTTTTTTAATTGCATTGAATTAAATTTTGTATTATAAAATTATAGGATTTAAATTTTGGATCAGTGTCTTTCACCAACATCATCTCTTACAGGAAATCAATAAATTTGAAAGTTGTTTTTATTTCACACCGATCCCACGAGCTCGTTATCTGCGCACATCTTTTGGTTTGTTCGTATAATCACAATTTAGGTAAGTTCATCTACACGACTCAAAGTAACATGAAACTCGACAACTGTCTCCAGTGTTTAAGTAACTCGTTGCACCTGATCGGCCACCCTGACCTCCTCCCTTAACCATTCAGAGTGAAAACAGCAGTGTGTTAAATCAACGGTCGGGGCTGCATTGATGGGGTGGGCTGGCTTTGGGTATTGTTCATATTACGATTCATAGAATAGCAGCTACGTAACAGATATATGTGTTTAAATAAATCTAATCATGCAACAGGTGATTGTACTAGCAGATAAACATGACAAATGATTAAGTAAAGAAAGAAGAAGCCATACAAAATTCAATATTAAGCTTCTGCCTGGTATATCAATTTTCCAGATTTTCTCATCTAATGCAAAGTTGTTTGAATTCATTTTATAAGTGTGGCCGTGCTGTGCACGTACATGTAGATGCATGCATTTGCCTGTGACACAGAGACAAATGAGAGAAGGCAGAGGTGGGAGGTGTAGCAGCAGAGGAGAGTTCAATGAAAGGGAGGTAAGGTTAACTAATTCTTTGATTACTGAACCTTGTCATTCAGATTGGGCGGGGGCTTTAACACTCAGTGAACACAGAGAGACAATGCTGAGGACTGAAGACTACAGGATAGGCCTACTGAATAGTAACAGAATCTGATTTCAATTAAAATCTTTTTCTTTTCTAGCTGTTTTGTTTCCAAATAAACAAAATAAATTATTCCAAATAAATGATTCAGTCTTAAAATACGTTTTTATTCCAGATTTATTAATGTTTTTGTCATTAATGCTTAAATCGTTCTTTTTTGTAGATTCTTAATCAAAATTGGTAGCAACCATGAATGTAATAATTTTGAGGCCTTGGTCTTTAAACAGTAGCACTAAATTTACTGAAGCCAACTTTGGCCTTCTTTTTCATTTATACCGAATCTGTCGTCCACTAGTGGGCAGCAGTGGGAGTCAATCTCATGCACTGAAGAGGATCTACACTGTTGTTAGCCTTGATATATAGCCGCTGCAAACAACCTCTAAGTGCATCTCAAGGTTCATTGAAAAAGTGAATAAGATCTATAACTCTTGTGTAGATGTCTGTCTCTCTCTCTTTTGGTGCGTCTGACAGCATTTCTTAGTCTTGTTTCATCCCAGGGCCGGGACGGTTAATTAGTTTATTTAGTTTAAAAAGACAATAAACACATTTTAATATTAGCTTGAGCTGCACATTTTTTGAATATCACAGGTTCATAAAATTGTAATTAAAATGTTTGATATTCACTGGATTTCTCTTGATTTTAATATGGTTTTATTTGGTTTTGTTTAAAGTGGTGATTAAAGAGTAAATTTATATGCAAACAGCTTAAATCAACTCATGTTATTATTAATTAACTAACTCAACCTACAAACATAGAAAATGATTAACATTTATCTATAATTTCTCCATTTACATTTCTTTTTTTATTTGATTCTCAGAAGACTGATCAGCATTTATTTATACATAAATGTTTCCGGCCTCAAGTTTTGGATATCGATCAGGCTTGATGAAGGTCATGTTCAATGCATCACAGTGTAACGATTGATTATTATGAAGATTTCTAGCAAGTTTTCACAGTTTGAGCTTGGCAGTCTCAGAACCCTCTGAAGCTGTGAGATTCCATATTTGCCATTATTCTCTTTGACAATAAGTGTTTATATTCAGGTTAATGTAATACAAATCAAAAGTAGCAATTCAAACCAAATCCAGGCTTTGGTTACATGTGTGTTACATCCAATACAACTCTAATGTTTCCAGGGATCTGAGAGTTAATGTCCGTTACGGTGAGAGTGCAGGCTCACCAGAATTACCTTTCCGAGTCTGCAGGAGTTTAAACTGTCCAGAGCAGCTCTGGGGGTGCTAATGTGTGTGCGCGTGTGTGTGTGTGTATGCATTTATAGAGGGCTTTCATTGGAGTCGCACAGTCCACATTTTCCTCGGTGAAGTGATATTTTGTGAATCTGTAGTAAAGTAGCACATAACCGAGCCCATTGTTCTGTTTTCTGAAGTTTCCTCAACTTCACATCAGTTTTTAAAGACTCCATGTTGCATTGCCCGTTTGTTTGAGGATATTTATGCCTTAATCGTGTTTTAGCATCTTAAAAACTGATTTCATAAACACCCTCTCAGCCTTAAGAATTTAATCAGCTGTTAAAAACAGCTGAAGTAGCTTGAAAATGCTGCACAAACATCTATCGTGTTTGTATTTCTTATACCTTGATATAGGATGAAAGGATACACTGAGTAAGCCTATTGCTAAGTCCTTTGGTTTATAAACAGGTCTTTATGCTGTCATCATTAAATTTAATGTAATGTCACTTACTGTGGACGGAGGAGTCAAAAAGCAAACTTACAACGTCGCAGTTCGAGGACTTCTCTCTGCTGCTGCATATTGGGTGTATTTTTATATATGTGAGTACGCTTCCTGAGCCACAACACCACTTACCACCCCCACCTACCAGCCCCCACCTTCACAGTCACCTCCACCTCCAACCCCCAAACCTAGACTCTTTGTCACCGTGGTGATTGGTAGACTAAACAGCGTGCAATGTTCACCAGATCCACATCCCACTGGATCATTACAAACATTAAGACGATACAAAAGGAAACAAAACTCGTGACCCCGCCCCACCCATGTGTCCCCCTGGCCTCCTCACGCTCTTTTTTTTAAGTGCACGGTCACATGGACATGCTGTTGCACACTCACATGCATACAAGGCTGAAGCCTATATTCTTAACATTCTTTGGCCAGTAAACAAACGGGCCGGACAGATGCATCACCCCCAGCAGACAGACAGATTTTGAGGGCTGGGAATGTTTACATTGGTCCTGTCGCCCTCTGAGGCCTCAAGCAGATTCAGGACGAACTTAAATAGAGAGGAGCAAAAAAACACCAAGAGACAATGTTCATCAGGTCACACACTGGAAATGATACTGCTTCTGATCGCATAGATTCTCATATTTCATTCATAACTTGAGTGACGCGAGTTTGAATTAGGCCAAATGAAGATCTTATATCTGAGGACTGTTACTGAAAAAACCCTTTTGTCTCATAAAATAAAAGATTTGCACTGCGATTTTAAGTTGATGCAAATTCAAAAAAGATCCTATTCACAGCACGTTTTGTCCTTTGGCTCGAGGCAGGTTAGAATATGTAACAGGGAAGATGAAACTGGGAATATGCAAAGTGATTAAAAAAGAAGTATGTATTTCTAAAGTAATGCATGATGTTTTAAAGTCTGAACTAAAGATTACAGGTTTGTCTGTTCTCAATTTTCATCCAGACACATAAGTGGACACGCTGAGTCACTGGCATTTTCAAAATGAACATGGCGACAGTCCTGAACATGGAATATCTTTCTTTAAATAATCACCAAAGTCTGAGGTAAGTATGACAGAAAATGATCGGTTTGGTTGTGAGTAACATTTTACTATTTATGTTTGAATCCCACATAATGCCCATAAAGCAGAACTAAACCAGGCTCTCTGTGGACACAGGCTTTCTTAGAGTTTGGCGGTGAACCTTGCACCTCCGTATCTTGTACAGATTGTGAGAAACAGAACTATGAATGAAACAATGACATTCCTTTCCCTGGTTCAGTAGGAGGGAAGTGTATTAAGTGTATTAAATTCCTGAAATATAAATTTTATTTCTCAGATGGCCTAAAAACTATCAAGATTTACCAGGCTGAATGTTGCTTTTTAACAAAACAAAAAACCTTCATAACTCCTGTTTCTCAGAGGTTTCTTAAGTATTTTAGGACCTGTATTTTTCTCCCATTTTACCAGATTGTTTACAAAATCAAGTGCACACACACAAATCCACACAATTCTAAAAACATTAACCAATCAGTCTGATTCAAGGGACACGAACAGCTAATCACTGTGCAGGAAGATCAGTTAGATACCAAATTAATTAGCTTGCTAGGTTAGCTTGTTTCAATTCTCCTCACGTTTGCCCATAGTCTGTTTTTATCCTTCTTTCCCCTCACCCCCAGTCAGTTTAGACACATGTTTGCTCCTCCCTGAAACTGGTTGTGTTGGAGTTTTCTTCCTTTTAACTGGAGGTTCTTCCTTCCCACTTTCGCTTAGTGCTCATATACAGGATCATCTGATTGTTGGGGTTTTCTCTCTAATACTGTTGGGTGTTTACCTTACAGTATAAAGCACTACAGTGCTATTACATTGGCACTATATTAATAAAACTGAACTGAACTGTGGAGATAGTTAATAAGAGATGTTAAAACATACCAAAATACATGCTGGTGAGTTCAGTAAACTATGCGAGTGGTGTGTAACTGGTATTTGTTGACTTCAGTAAAGATGGAACACTAGTCAGGGATATGAGCTTCAAAGCTTTGTTTCAAAAACCAAAACTATATCTTTTTCTAATCATATTAAATTAGACAAGCTACATACTAGGGCGTTTTACAGTAAGTGAGAAATGGAGATTTTCACAGTGCAGTTTCACCAGTTTACACATAACTGCCCCATCGCTGATGTTTGTATCATATAACATCTGTAGTATAAAACAAATACAATAGCATTAACTTGACTGTTTGAAGCTAGCGGGCTCTTGTGATGAAGTAACAGCTGTTGTTTCCTACACACACAGACAGTAGTTGGTATGACATCGTTAAACCATCATTTAATCTTTTAGGGAGGATGTTGAAGTGGATGGCTGGGCATAAACGATGTAAAAGTAGTTTTATTTGTCCAAACCCAACCAAAATTTACATAAATTTTTTTTGTGTTTCTTTTTTACAAAGGTAATGAGAAATGATCTTGTCTGCCGTGGACCTATCTGGGCACCTCACTTTAGAATGAATAGTTTTGCTCCCCCACTCTGAATGAGATAAGATAAAATAACACTTAACTGATTGCCATGGAGAAATTCAATAAGAGGACTCTTATAGCCCCAAAGTGGGCATTTGCATCTATTATGAACTTACTTTTTCTTTTCTAAATATTCTTTTAAATAAACAAAAAAAAAGTCTGTGACCTTGAGCAAAATATAAATTTTTTTGTGATCAGCACTAAAGTCATGACCGAATGAGAACCAGCCAGCAGACATGTTGGAGTCCCTGCGGTCCCGGATACGAATGAGCTGACCACATTTTACCTAGGCTCCACATCAGTCAAAAAGATATACGCCATTTCCTCCACACAGACATGCTCAGAAAAAGCCTCCATCCCAGTCTCCATCAGTCAAGCCCTGCGGCCGATGAACTTCCATCGTCTCCAAAGTTGATAACAAGCCTCTTAAGCTTGGCGGCTAATCAAGCTCAAAGGAGGGAAAGAAGAAGAGATAGTGGAGGAGAACAAGAGGTCTGCCTGTGGATACAGAGATGTCTCCTTCTCTTTCCTCTTCATTTTCAATTTTCTCTTATCACCCTCTCTCCACAGGGGGAGGTGGAGGGAGGCCTAATAGCTTGTGAGGGGGGCTCCCGTTACTCTCCGGGGTCTTTCTACATACCAGTCATTCACTTTAACTGGAGGGGGAAAAAAAGAGAAATGTCTTGATAAATCATCCAGGGTCACCGAGCTTCCATGTTCCTCTGAGTTAAAGAGATAGGGAACGAAGAAAAAAAATGAAAGAAAGAAAGAAAAATGAAAGAAAAACAACAACACTCTGTCTCAGATGCTGGTTCCCTCTTTGATGTCCGTCCCATCAGACAAACAACATGAAGCTGAAATAAACGGAAACAAGTGGCTGCTGCTGCTCTCTGTGGTTTGCACTCGAGTTCAACTCTTTCTGCTAACAGCCTTCTTTGACCTGCTCTGGCGACATCTGCTTGGCATGAAAAAATGTTTTCAAATTTAATTTAGCTACTGTATTTTTATGTACAATCTGTTTTTGTCTTTTCCAAAAAGCTACCTGACATGTTTGCAGTCATTTCAAGTCATCTTTTGAGAAATGTTCTTTTTCTATGCAATTTTAAACTTGAAGATTAATAAACTCTTTGGTGTACGTGCTTGGCTATTCATTTTTCACCTGACTAATGACTCAGTGCCATGACTGCAGTCTTGTTTAGGACATAACTTATTTCTCTGGAATGTCCTATTATTTCACAACTATTTTCAGACAGATTATTTATTCATTCATGAGTACAATATTATTATAAGAAAGTGAGGTAATGGGGAAAATTTGGGAGCTAAGCAGTAGCAATTAGTAGAATATGAGTGAATCAAACAGTGAAGAAAATGAAAGCCTCTGCAGTGACCGTCAGGTCAGCCTGCTTAGATGCTTAAAATAAATTCAGTTTTATTCATATAACACCAAATCACAACAGTTACCTCAAAGTGCTTTAGATTATCAGGGAAACAACTTACAATAAGAGGGAGAAAACTCCAACTATCAAATGACCTTCTATCAGCAAGCACTTGGCAACAGTGGGAAGGAAAAACTCCATTTAACAGGAAGAAAACTCAGGCAGGACCAGGCTCAGGGAGGGGCAAACATCTGCTGTGACTTGTTGGGAGGGAGGGGAGCAACAGATGACAAAATTAGTTTTAGTGTTCACTGTCTTAATTTAGAGTGGTAGCGTGTAATTTGTGATGGTCCCAGTTTTTGTTGGGTTAAAATTTTGGTTCCAGGTTTGATTTTATTTTTACTTTTTCTGTTTCTGGATCATCAGTGTTTCCTTATCCTGCCTCCCCTCCCTTCCTTCTGCATGGTCAATGTGCTAGTCCCATCTGTGTTCCCCTGTCTAAATTCAGTCATATTTAGTCTTTAGTGCCTTCTTTTACCAATATGTTTTGGTTACTTCCTGTTTTAGTTTGACGGATTAGTTTTCTCTTGGTTTTACTTCCGCTTTTTAGTTCTCGCCCCTGGTATTCTCACCAGCCACTGACTGTGTCTGCCTTTGTCTTGTGCTGTAATGAGTCCTTTAGTCCCATCTTGCCTCTTGCCATTTGGTGTTGAGCTTTCCTGTTTGCAGTCTTATCATTTTTATGGTTTTAGATTCTTGTTTTTTTCCACTGCCCAAAGGGAGTTGTGCTTTGTTATTTGTGTCAGCCAAATAACTGGTTGCCTCTTGTTCTGTGTTGGCTGCCCCCATGTCTTGCACTCAGGCGCTGCTCTCCATGATGTCATTGGCAAAAGAAGTCTAGCTGGGGCTGAGGAGTGTGTGACTGGTTTTGTAGTGATATGACCACAAACCAAAGAAATGGACAAATCTAACTCGATTAACCTTTGCTTAATGAAAAGAAATTCTGTATTTTATGTTTTTTTCAATGGCACTTTTCAGTACCATTGCAGAAAGTGGTGCATGATCTCCATGTGGCACGACGGATAACAAAAATGTTGAAGTCAGAGTGGTGGTCAGGCTTGTAATGTGTAGCATGTGTGACTTACACTGATGAAGTTTTCAGCTCATTACCTGCTGTTTATTTTTACCTTTTGACTTATTGTTATTTCTACTAAGTTATCTAACCTGATCCATAAATCATTTGCCCAAAGGTCACTGGAAAATGTTACTTGTTATTGAATCAGTACCCACATTAAATCCAGGCAGTGGTCCCTTTTTTAAATTCCTATTTCTGACTTGATCATAAAATGTAAAATATAACAAAAAGGGAAGTGTTGTGCAGTGACATAGAGGATGTTTTTCAGATATGAATTAAGCCTAATCTTAAAAGAAAAATCCAAAGTTTTAGTAACACTTTACAATACAATAATAATACAATAACTAAGGGACTAATTAAATATACATTGGAATTAAATTAAATTAAATTCCAATGCATTTTTACAATGTATTTAATTAATTAAATTTATATTACAATATTATCTGTATGTATATTATGTTTATATTTGAACAAATACTTAAGGGTACTTTCAGTAGAATGAGGTGGTAACAAGTCAGGTTTTTACCAGAGGCGTTGTTTTGGTACATCCACCTGCTGCCCTGTTGAGGCTCACTGATATGCATATATACACATCCAAAGATTCCTACACTCAGTCTCATGACTCATTCTCAGCCATTTGCTCTCATCTTATTCCCACAACTCTCTTACTTCATCTCCTCTCCCTGCAGTGCCCCTCCTCATTCCTTCTGCCCTTGTCATCTCTCCGTCCTACATCACCTCCGCTAACCCTCATATCATTCAGCCTCTCCACAACCTCTGCTCTCTTCTTGTTTGCCCCACAGCTATTTTTCCTATATTGTGAATGGCTGGTATTATACATATAACCATGCAAAAGGTACAATAATAAGGCCCTCTTATGTTTGAATACTTACCGTCTTTTCCACATAGACAGAACTTACATTTGAATTTATTCTTTCCTCTCAGAACATTAAACATCACCAAAGCTGGAGCTGAAAGGATAAAAACTTCAGACTTTCTTATATCTTAATGACAGAGTTGTGATATTGATAAATCTTTTAACTTAGACAGTCATCAGTTTTGCTGGCTTTGTTTTCAGGCTTCAAATAGACTAAACTTTGTTAACCTTGTAGCTCTTTTCCAGTCTTATCGACCAAAACGCTTTCCTCTCATACCGCTTCTTTGTCTGTCACAGCTATGTTACTTCTTGTCTGTATTAATGTCTTTAACCTCTTCATATTTTTCTAATGTTATGTTTTCTCTTTCTTTGTAAATCAGACCCTCTGTTGCCAGTACACTTGCCCATAATTGTGATTGGTCACATGCTGCCAGTGCCACACCTTTCATGTGAAGGTGCAAGGGAAACCCTGGGTTAACTTATCGAGTTGATAACCAGCTTCACTTGATTGCTTATCCACTTAGAGTTAGTGAATCCAGATAACAAGAAGATACCCGTGGTATGTGGAATTCACTTTGTACTACAGATCCCAAGCTAATGCAGAAGTGTCAACAGCTTGATCAGCTCCTCTGATGGTCACTTGAGGTTGGCCCCAAAAGTGAGACAATGCCAAGTAAACTTTACAGCCGGGTATAAAAAATGATTTTTCACCTTTAAGCATAGTTCTCCCCTTAACACCTGGCCTATACATTGCATGAGTCTCTTTGCTAGCTCTTACCTCTGCTAATGGGTGTTAAGGCACTAAACTCTCAACTGCATGTGTGTTGTCAGTGCCCTTTAGAGTGTTTTAATGAAATTGTGTGATTATTACTATGGCTTTCTGTGCACACAATCCAGGATTTAGCAATATGCTACTTAGTACTGCTACTACAGTTTGTAAATGCCGCTTAGTAACCAAGTTAGCATCAGCTGAATACTTAGCACAACATCCTCTCATTTATTTGATCACTCCTGGGTCTTATAAACTCACGTCGATGGTCAAAATCAAATATTTAGGTTTCCATAACCCAATGGTTGTCGTCCCACAGGCTGTGTCCATCTTTCATATACAGTTCATGTTTAGCACGCATTAACAGACACCTCATTCACTCCAGGAGGAAACCACTTGATTTTGTCATTTCAGTTTTTAGTCTACTTAATAAAACGCTCTTCTAAAACTACTGTGATTGCAGATTCCCAGAGTTGGCTTTTTTCTCTTAGTCTCTTGGCTTCTGACTACATTCTTATTTGTGTTGGGTAGAAAAATTCCAAGAAATATTTTGTGAATAAATGCGCTCTTATCTTCTTAGGTGCTTCACACTTTATTTCATGGCAGCTCGACTGGTCATTTCCCCAGTATTGTAATATGGTTGGTTTAAAAACAGCGAAGATTTGAAGGGGTCACAGTGTCAGAAAGAGGCCGGGCCTCATAAGAGGAGAAATAAAAGTGAAGTACGCTGTTAAGAGTGTGCGTTGAAAAGAGGGACACACACACACCTCTACAGTGCCTCTCTATCTGGCTCCTGTCCCCCCCCCTTCTACCCCCCTCTTGGTTCTCTAATGTCACTCCTGCAGAGCAGATAAGGCCGAACTGGGCTGTCAGCGGACGCCATGTCTGTCACTGTTCTCCCACACACACCCATACAGAGAGAAAATCTGGGCCTGACAGTGGAGGAGGAATGCTTGGGTTAATATATTAGTCCATCAATTATGGGTCAAATATTGTCCTTTTGATTGGAACGTAATCAGATAGCTCTTACCAGCATGGTTGGAAATGCCCTCAAGATGCACTTAGGCAGGACTGTAGTTTGACTGTCCGAACCAACAATGACCACTTCAGCCACGGACAGTAAATGTAATGCATCTTCACTTGAGTCATCAGGGAGGCAAAGCAAAACCAAATCAGGCAGCTCAGACAGTAACACACAGCCACATTTTACACTAAAGTCAGATTAAAAGCAACATTGTTTCATAAAAAGTCTGATAGTTTATTTTCTAAGATTTGAGACAGATGAAGATTTATGTCTTTTTGCAATGAAGGTGTGCATGAAGGTGCTTAACTGTGAGACCAGAGTTCACATTATGAATCTCTGGTTAGGTTTATTCGACAGAATCTCTTTGGTTAAAGTAAGGCACCATGTTTAACGTTTCTTGGTTTAAATATATTAGGAGTAGTCTGTCTTTTTTTGTTTTTGTAAGCTTTTGCTGTTTTCTGCACACCTCACTTCTGCTGTTTGGAAAGTTTGAAAAGCATTTCATGTGAAATCCAGGAGGCGTATTGTAGTTGCACAGCTCAAAAAGAACAAGATCAGAAGAGCAGAGGGTGATTAAATGAATGGTACGTGTGGTCACATGTGGTCACATGTGGTAAGGAGTATTATGCTAACCAGAGAAACACAGACAGAGAGAAACACATGGCTCTGAAAGAATCCTGAACTGAAGCTGGATATTAATTTATTATTCATCATTTAACTGGTGATTCTATTCATGCAAGTTTTATGCCCAGTGGCCTTCTGCTTCTTCTCCTTCTTTCATTTGCTCCCTTTAGGAATCACCACAGTGGATCATCTACACCTTACCCTGTGTCTAGCATCCTCTCTTATGAATGTTCTCTGTGCTTTCCCTCTTTTCCTGATATGATGAACGCAACTCATCATATCAGCCTTTACCATATCAGCCTTATAATTCTCTCTTTATTGGTCATAGTTCCTACATTCCTACATCCTTCTCTCTTGCTTCCCCCCCTTGCTTTGACTTTGGCTAACAGTGGCACATGTCAAATTTGGCCAAGATTTTATGCCAGATGCTCTTCCTGACTCAATTTCCCAGGGTTGGGTTTGGCACTAGGAGTACACTGGCGTGTGCCACCCACCAAAGCTGGGTTTTATCTCCCAGTTATCACTGAAAGTTATGGATAATGTGGATAATGCTTCATAATAACTGCCTAAATAAGTATCTAGAGACATTTGAAAACACAAGGTTATCCTGCCAGATGTTGTGGGGTGTTTTATACATCACGTAAGGCCTTGTGGTAATGCTAATTTATGTGAGTAGAGATTTAACTTGTATCTACACTAAAGCCCTAAATGTTACTCAGCTTTTGCTGTAGCACCATACACAGGCTATGTCAGTCACTAAAATGCTTAAATACACTTCACCTTGATTACTAATAATTAAAACCCAAATTCTATGGAGTTTACTATTTATCTAATAACTTATATCCAGTTTCACAGCGCTACTATAGCTCCTACTTTAAAAAAAATATATATATCATGTAATGTAAACTAATGTAAAAATCTTAACCTTAACCCCTAAAAAGGTTTACCAATGGGAAACTCCGCCAAAGATTTTTTTATAAGGTACCAATCAGTATGAATTAGATGGTAAGCTCTCACTCTCTTCCACTCTGTCTCTCCCAGAAGACTGAAAATAGGCACATTATACCATTAAGGCAGCCACTAATCATGCTTGACCCTTTTCCTCCATGTCTTAATGTGTCTCAGCTCAACCCCCATTAGTGGAACCTCCAAACCTCCACACACACACACCCTCACTATCTTACCCATCACTTGTATTCTGTATGTATCAAACATATCACAGTCCAAGAGCTTTTGCCAAATCTAGTTACATTTTTGACCACATCACCTCCACCAAACCCCTTGTTTGAACCCAAGCGGAGTCGAGGAAAGCCGTGTGTCCCCTCACCTACAAACACACCTCAGCACTTAATATCCTGCAGTGACTCTGGAGTAGTTTCTTTGAAATTGCTGCCCCTTAAGAAGCTCAAGGTGTTGCATATTATCAAGGCTTAACAGTGGAGGTAGAGTGGAGTAAAAAAAAAAAAAAGCCAAAAAGGGGGGAAGTGAACAGAGACAAATGAGGGGGAGCGAAGCAAGAATGTTTAAAAAAGGAGACGAAAGAAGCAATAAAATGGCCAAGAAGGAGTGAAGAATCTCAGAAGGAGGACATAAAAGGGTGAAGGTTCAGGACGAGTGGGGAGATGTTCATTTATTTACTCTCTGTCCTAAAACATAAACTGATAATAAGTCACCCAGCGGGGGCTTTTGGATCTCCTTCCAGCCATTTTACAGTAAAGGATTATGGGTCATTAAAAAGAGGAACTGGATCAAAACAATGTGTTGCGATGAAAAATTGAGACGCCGCACAGACAGAGTAGCAGTGGAACTGAACGCAATGCACTTCCGTGAATTAACTTCCAAAAATACTAAAACGCCTTCAGATACACTGACAGTCAACCAAAGCCTCGTCTCCCATGATTCCTCGGGTGCCATCACAACTTGCTTGCCTTGTAAACGTCAGTGGGGTGGGGGGTTGGGGGTTACGGAAAGGGGGGGGGGTAGATGGTGCTAAGTCCTGGAGAGATTGAAACCTGCAGAGAGACATTTTTCTTCTCAGCTTCACCTTGTGCTGAAAAGTAAATGTTTAAGCTAGCAGCGATAAACAGCCCTAAATCATCATTGCGAGCCATGAGCGCACACCTTATGGGGAAATGAAGGAATTCTGGAAAATAAAACTTGTCCCTTGGCTGCATCTCAGGGTCTATCACAAGTGTGACAGAGCGTAGTTGCGTGTGTCGAAAAGAAAAGCACGAGGACACAATTTTACTTTGTTTTCCCAAAATATATTTGGTTTAAGATCGGGGTTGCCAACCTCCTGGCTGACTTCCCTGTCATTGTTTCTGATCCTGTCAAGATATGACGGAGGGTCAGCTCATCCCTAATCCCAGCGACATAGATAGAGTTGCGGAAAAAATTCCTCTGGCTTTATTTTATAAAAGCACGCTTAAGGGAAACACTATCTTGTTTGATTCATAATGGAAACAAATGCCTGTCTTTCCTTCAGATATAAACAGGGTTTGGAGTTTTTATGTAACAGTATATTTGCTTCACTTTCTCCCTCTGTCTTCCTGAAACCCAAACAAATCATTAATGTAATCACAATTTTCCAGTAGGACGGTGGTGTGTGGCCGGGAGGTTACATGCCACAGTTACAGTAGGAGATAGAGCGCTGCTGTAGAGGTTGACGTCTTATTTTGGTCAATTAAGTTTCCACAAACAAGGGATCTGACCTGGTGGTTATAGTAAACAAGCCATGATATGGACTTTACTCAGTAATTTAGCAGGAAGGCAGAAAACCTATAAACAAATAACTGGCTGGTGGGAAGACGCAGCTCGTATAGTTCCAAATAAGCAGCTATAGAGAATATTAGAGAGATACTGTTACTGGTACTGTTAGATCCCTGTCTTCATGGCAAAAGCCACCGTTTAAAATTCTGTATTTAAATATTTGCTTTCTGTGCGGTTATTGTGGGGAAAAAAAAAAGCAGGATAGTCACTCCATGAGGGCACTTCATTCTCCCAAAATATGTTGCTGTTAGTCAGATTGGAGGGCAACAACCACTTGCAAGTAAAAACTTGTGAGATTTTATATTTATTTACTTATGTATAATCGATGGTTAAGGCAGAATTGTGCATTTTGGTACTGTGAGGGAATAACGTGAAAGTTTAAGGGTCTACGGATATGATTTTTAGTTCCAGTGTGAAAGCTACAGTTCTGTGCAAACATCTTCAGTCATCCCTCATTTCTTTATATTTTGCATCTAAGGAGTGAGACTTTCTTGGATTTTTTTTAAGTGGTCTTAATGAAAACAGCCTGACGGACATGAAATAATATTTTTTTACAGTAATGACATGCTTATCATGGACCTATTAATTGAAAACTTGGCATATCCCGGCATGGCGTGGATCATCTTCTTAAAAAATTTGAGGAAATTCAAATCAAATCAAATCAAGCAGCCCTTCTTAAAAAAGAGAAATAGGGAGAAAAGACTGAGCACAAACTGCACAAGAACTGGACTTCTGGAGTTTTCTGGAGTGATGTGGTTCAAATAATTCTCAGTATGTACGGAGGAGGTCAGGAGAGAAGTGGTTAACAGAGAGTTACATGCCTGTGACAGTTTGGTGCTTGATTTCAGCCAGTGTTTTTGGAGATTTGGTTAAAACTGATGGAATTATGAATGCAGAAAAGTACTGTCTGATTTTGATCCACCATGTAATACCATGTGGAAAGCAAAAAGTTATGAAAAAATATGATGTGGCAAAAGTTAACCCATCATTTTAGAAGAAACTTTCCCTAGCAGTGTATATTTTATTGCTTCATAAGCAGACAAGAGCAGCCATGTTAAATGATTACGAGGAGGCGTCTTATTAAAAAATGCACACAAGTATCACTTATCAATATAAATGTGGTGCAGAGTCCCAGGTGGTCCCCTCTTTTCGAGCTCTTAAGACCTGGATGACCTGGATGACTGAGAACTTCCACAGTCTCTAGCTTTGTGTTGGGATGCTGTTTATGCAGATGCCTGGAAGGAGCTGAAGTTGTGTTAGCAATGCAGTATAACACAGTTGTTTGTCTCCTGGATGCAGTCTGCACTTTACCATCATGCTATCATCCATATCTCCTTTCCTCAAAACTGAACCAAACTGAAATCAGCTGATTTACGCAGGAAGGAAAATAAATACTTGTTTTTTTTCCTTTCTTTGCAACCATCGTGCAAATAATTGAAGAGCCATTTTTTTTTACCTAGGTAACTGTAACGTAATTAATGAATCTAGTACAGAAAGTGATCACATTACTGCATTACATAAAAATGGAATACAGTTACAGTTATGCATTACTTTGAAATGTGTTACACTAACACAAAAGTTGATAACCTTATGCTGAGCGAACTGTGACTTTCTTGAATTGCTTCCATTCTTAAAATATCACTTTATTCAAAAAGTCTTTTGTGTCCCCAGCGGCATGTTTACATTGCTGCTGATGAAGCAACAGATGAATGAAGCTGATGAAGCAACAAACTGACACCCGATCAGTTCAGCCTGCCCCGTCATGATCAGCCAATTATATGCTTCCATGTTTACAGACACATAATGTACAAGCGTAGATATGATATCTACAATTCTACAACGATGGGGGTGGTCACATTCTTCTTCTTCCACACAATAGGAAGTTCTGTTCATTCACATGCTTGTTTAAAACTAACTGCAAAAAGGGAGTTTCCTATTTTTTTAGCCCCCTCAGAAAATTTTTGATGAATGATTTTTAAGATAAAAGATGAGAACCTTTGAATGGTATTACTGAAGAAATTCTGCAGCATAGAGAAGCTGCGTTAGGTGCTCCCAGCCTCAGATTAAAAGTGAGCAGAAAACACAAAATTGCACAAAAGTCAGGAGTATTTTTCTTGAAGTATGCAGCACTTATTCGCTGCTATTGTTTTTTGTTTTTTACTAGAGCAACACTCTGGTTTAGAATCACGCAGTGAGATAAAAGTATTAAGGCTGATCCTCCTGGCTGCTTTAACCTCGTCGATAGCCACTAATCTGAAAACAAACGAAAGACACACCCTGTATGGTATTATTTCATTTGGGAGTATTACCATATGGACAGCACAGGGCACAGCCAAGTAACTCACTCCCCCCCCCCCACCTTTGCTGCTCCCCGACTCCCTGCCCAACACAGTCCCCTCCACCTCCCACTCAGTATCTCTCAGCTCCCAGGAAGCTGCCGGGCTTGGCTGGAGCCAGAGTTCTGCCCCATCCATCATCCTTATCAGGGAGAGTCTGGCTGTACTGAGGAGCAGAGAGGAGAGGAGAAAAAGAAAAGAAGAGGAAAAGATGAAGATCAGTTTTGGCTTCAAACAAAATTCAGTATTTTTACTGCATGAAATAACGTGCAAAAAAAGAAGTGCTGAAAATGACATCATGCCCCAGCCTTTCACAACCTTCGTGATGCATGCAAGGTGGTGGCGGTGGTGGTGGGGTGTCCAGTGGTGATAAGCCCTGATACAAACAATAACAAAAGGCACCATCCAGCCACATCAAAGCCCCCCATTTAGATTTGGGGTTTTGGCTTGTTCAGAGAGTCCATAGCTGGGGATTGGGGGGCTGTATAGGGGCGGTCTGCAGTTACAGTTGCTCATCAAAGCTTCGGCAGCAGTCTGACCCGCACCAGGTCGGTTTGGAACATCTTTTACAACTCTGTTTCAAATAAACAAAACACAGCTAGTCGGAGCAGAGGAATGTCCAAGCCCGCCGCTTTGGTCTTGATAAAGAGTTTATGGTCCACGCAGACGGACCTGTTGCTTACAGCTGCGGATAAAGACCTGAATGCCATAACTGTCAGCGTGTCCTCAGATGTCCGAGGGAGCGTTAAACAGACTGGAAACACTTTCACTATCAAAGCAGGGACTGAGGAAGAGGATGTGTTGTCTTTGTCATAGTTAGTCGGGGCTACTATGAGTAATCAGAGACTCCCAGGTTAGAAATTATAGAGGACTTGTCTTTTTTTTTTCATTCAATCATTGCACCAATGACATCATTAGCAGTTATGTACAGATTCTTTATATGTATAGGAGTTAATCATCATCAGTTCATTCATTTTCTTATTAAGCAAAGAGTATTTTGAAAAAGCAAACATCACTGTGCAGGTGTAGATTTTTATATTTACATGTTTTTAATCTACTCAATGGGACTGTGCAGAGCTCTGTTTTTTATTTCATATTTCCTGCTATCCTTTTGCTCTTGCTGATAACATAACTATATAATTCAATGTCTTAAGAATAGGTTCAAAACACATCTTTAGTCGGCCATGATTTCAGTTTGTATAAAGTCACCTCATATGCTACAGAACACTGCAGAATCAGAAGGAATAAAGCCTCTATTCTCATTGTATATGGCAAAACAATCAAATTAGGAGTTCTACTTCTATGTGCTGCTTTAAAACACAAGATTAAAAACTCTTTAATGTAACACAGATTCATATACATAAAAGCATGAGGTAGCATCGAGTGCAAGATAAAGTTGTCAGATATACTGACACATGGATTCAAAGTCATATTCTTCCAAAATCTATTAAAAAAAGGCTGAAACTAGGAAAAATTTGCATCAAATCTGAGATGGGCAAAAGATGTTCCTCAAGGTAAATGCAGTAAAAAGTCTTTTATTGCAATTTCTTTAACAAATATATGAAAGATAATCTGTGTTTTATGCTTTTCTGATTCTGCAGAGACACTCAGCAGGCCCCATCTACCCCCATCAACGCCAAGGGGAAACAAAAACACATTCATCTTGATGATCACAAAAAACAAGAGCAATCCATCTCGCTGGAGATGAATGGGCTTCTCCAGAGCTGGAAACGTAATAAAAGTGGCTCTCTAATGGTGTATAGTTGTATTAGGGCCCGCTTTATAAAAGCCATAAGGCCATTGTCAGCCAGGCAGGGAAATACAGCATCATTACAGCGCTGTACAGACGTGGATCAGTCTCTGATAACATTAAAGCAAAGCTTCCTTTGTGTGGCGGTGGTCTGCTCTCCACCACTGTAACTGGTTTTGGCGTGCGCCAGACGAGCAGCAGCTTTGAAGCTGCAGCACGTCACAGCGGCCCGAGGCTCAGCTGATGTCGCAGAGCTGTGCAGCTGACAGGATGAGCGTGCGCCGTTTGAACTGGAGGTGCTGCTCGTTGCACGATGTGGATAAAGCTAAATCCCAAAGTTTTGCATGTTTTAAAGGTTCACTAACAGAAGTATATGGTGATATGGGTGGGGTAGCTGTAGCTAAGGAGGTAAAGCCAGTCATCTAAGATTGGTTCGATGCCTGTCTGCATGCCAAGTATCCTCGGGCAAGATACTAACCCCAAGCTGCTCTTCGATGCATCCACTGGAGTTTGAAAGTGTGTGAATGTTAGATAGAAAGCACTAAAGCATGGAAAAAAGTGCTGGTGTGAATGAGGTATGTTGTATAAAGTGCTATGTAAGAACCAGCCCGATTACACTGCAAAACAAGAATGTTGGGTATGTTAAAGACAGAGAACCTCACCGGTCTTATCCTTTTGAAAGAATGTATATAGTTTACAGTAAGTTGGACATATGCTAATGTTTAGCTTGCCTCCACCTGGAGACCATCGTTGTCTATGAGCCAGTTGTATCCTGACTGGGAAAGGGAAGAAGCAACTTTTGGACAATTAAGACTTCAGGAAGATACATAATTAAGTAAATGGAAGTAAACTATGCCATAAATGCTATTTTATTCAACATTGCCTGAGTTTGCTAACTTAGTTTGCCAGAAAAGTGGAAACATTGTACCCCAAAAAAGATTTTATCCATCCCTGACAGAAATTTAAGCCATCTGCATGACTTTGTAAAGAGTGTTTTTATGGTGAACCAGCCATAAGGCTTTGGTAATACCCTGTCACAGTCTGGGTGAGCTGCTGGAAATTTCCGCTGAGTTGCAGAGTCACCTGTATCCACCCCTGGGCAGGGCTTTCATTTCCTCACCTGTGCAACTCACCTGGAGCTGGTCTGAAGCAATCAGTCTCGGATATTTAAGACCCACGTTGATGGCGCCACACCTCAAATTTGCTGACATTGGTAATGATGCTTTTCTAACACAAAGGGTACAATAGTGTATTTTTTCTGCATGTTCCTCACTCGCAACAAACATCACAGCTGGAAGTAGTCTGGACGAAGACATACCTCGCAAAAATGCTTCCAATAAAAACACTTTGGAGCATCTGCACATCCCACCACCCCTGCTCCGCCCCGCCCCAACTCGTCCAATTTAAATCAATGACACTGTTCACCCCAATGGTAAACACTACTTTTAATTATGAAACCTTTCGAAGAACTGGGACGCAAGCCATGTGGCCTCCTCTTATCTCTCCCATGTTTCCTGTCTCTGTACTGTAATCGCATTGCCTCTTAAAAAAAAAAAAAAAAATCCCACAATTCTAATCTTGAGCCAATTAATATCATTGCCAAAATCATGAGAACAGAACGATAACATCGGTAAATCAACTTGCTGCACTGCTAAGAAAAGACGCTTTAAAATGTCATAAAGATCCAGCCTGTAGCTATGAATAAAACAACAAGCTTTAGAGTCAATGTAACTTTATCATACAATTGAAGCATTAATACAAAAGGTCCTTGTGGTCAGTTTTGTGCCTTTTTATTGTGTACAGAGACGAGAATAAAGGAATTATGAGCATACTGACATGAAATGAAACGCGGTGACTGAGTTAAATCAATCCAACAAAGGAAATAATCAAAGTTGTGGATGACCTCGACAAAGGTCACAGGCATCAGTTTAAGATGCTTGGTGCTTTTAAGTAAGAGTACAAATGTGTTTTTTGTAGGATATAAATCACAGGTAGCCCTGTGATAGACTGGCAGCCCGGATAGGCTCCGGCCCCTCAGGAACCTAAGCTGGATAAGCAGTCAGGAAAATGGGTGGATGAGTGGATAAATCACAGGCAATTGCACTCCGCTGAAACATAAAGACAACTATAGGATTTTAATATTTAATATATTTATTATATGCAATTCTAAATTTGCATTTATTTTTCAAGAACACGTTTTGTTTTTTTTAGTTTCAACATTGCAACATTGGGTTTAAATCATTTAAATAATGAAAATGTTCTATTTTTATTGGCATTACAGCATAATCCTGTTTCTAAGTTATATTTGTGGATGTATTACTACTTTTGACGAACTCTACAATGATCAGGAAATATAGTAAGAAACAATTTACGTCTGAAATGAAAAATGTTCACAACTGACAAATATTTTGAGAACTTCATGTGGCTCTAAACACACAGGTCAGGGCGTCACTTATTCATACTGGAATGAATTAGTGGTTACTAAGCTGGGAAGCTTTTTTTTACCTTATTTTTGTTTCCTAATGCTGACTGTGCTTGAATCTGTAACTTGGAAAAAAAGCCTGCAGTAAATCCAGAAATCCAAATTCCCCAAATACCTTTCCTCTACCTCAATATTTGACAAGTCAGCATCTTACTATTCAGGATATTCCTAATATTACACACAGTGGAAAACCATCAGTCATGGATTGGCATCAAAATTATTTAAGCTACGTGGGATCGTCTCGAGAAAAGGAACAAAGGACAGTTTCTTGAGGGAAACTGTTGAAAAATAAAAGTGGTCCCAACAGATATTGACTTTTTTAATTTCATAAGAATTGTACAAATTCAGTTTTTTGCCTTAGATACTTTAATTCAATGTGTGTTTGTACGTTTTAATAAACTGCTGCATGTGTAACCAATTTTCCAGCAAAATATGAGATGAGAGGTGAACTTTTTCACAGTACTGTAATTTTATATATTCTGTGTATTTAGGTTTCAAATCTCGTTCAGTCGATGCTAAAATATTGTTTCAAAGTCTTTTCCATTAAGGTATAAAGTAAAAATAAAAACTGTTTTAATTCTAATCAGGTTTTTAGGAGTTCAGCAGAGAAAAGTTCATTCTCAGGTCATAAAAAAACTCAGAATACCAGGAGTCAGTTCTGAGGACATGACCTCAGTGTCCTTAGTGGTTGCTGTGGTCTTAAGTACTCAATCTTTTAACCTGACACCAAAATTGCAGTTATAAATTAATTTATTTCACTGCCATCCTGTGCAAGTTTGGACTGCAGTAACACACCAGGCTAAAGAAACCAATACAAAACGCTTGCATCGCATTCATATTAATGAATGGATAGTGCCTATATCCTGAGATTAATATTTTGAACTATTTGAAAATAGAAGTTGAGACAAAATCAGCTGTTGGACACTCAAAAAAAGGTGCTGTGGGCTGTAAACAGACGTATGTATGTCTGCCATCCAGGCCACAGCGTGCTCATAAAGGGCAAAGCTCGGAGGCTCCCTGACAGATACGGAGATGTAATTGGAAGCGTCTGGCGTTGCGTGTTAGCCTGCGGCCTCAGTGCTTCTGTCTACACGTACAGAGAGATTCCGACCTGTACGCACACTTAAAGTTGAGTCACAGTATATCATGACCTGATGTCACAGGTTTGCTTTTACACTGATCTATTGGCTGTGAGAGACCGTGGGAGAAGGGAGTGGATGCCTGTCTGCCCAGAAGGCTAATCTTCATTCGGTTATGAAGTAGTGAAAGAGGAAAAGGGTAAAAAGCCACACAAATACAGAACAAAACCAGCAGAAACACACACACTGCGGTTTGTGTGAGTTTTTAAATGTGTTAAAATTGTAAAAGCTGATTTGATTGTTTTTTAGCCCTAATTAGCAAATTTTAATTATGTACTTACAAAATATTTTACACTGTAGAAAATCAAGTGGCGTATCCTTTGTGCCAACCAGAAGAACACAAAGAGGTGTTTTGACCTTAACAGCAGGGCATTATTTATCTATACCTTCCAAAACTTATTAAGTTATTAACTTATTAACATATTTCTCTTGGAAAACTGATGACAGCTGCGTTATTCAGGCTTAAGCACATGTATGACTCAGGTTTGGGTTAAGCATTTTGAGTTAAGATTTAGGAGATCTTTTGACTGTGCTCAGTTTCCACATGTTATCTGTGATCTTTCACATGTTAGGTAAAAGTGTAAACTATGGAACCACAGATGTACAGAATATATACCCAGTTTTTGGCAGCCCATTTTCAGACCGTGCACATTGGCTCAGAAGGCCTAAGTACAAGATCTGCGTAATATCGGAGAGAGAAGAGTTGGCATCTTGCAGTTTTATTTTAGTTGCTTTCCATTTGGTTGTTTTTCCTTTGTTTGTGTAGGATCTTTGTTTGAAAAGTGCCACCCTGTTTTCCACATACTCCTGCCTCAAGATCTGCTTTGTCACTATACATTTTATCATACACACATGATCAAGTGTTTCTTCTTTGGGGTTGGTGCAACAAGACCTTTGTCCCAATAGGTCAGGAAAGGACTGAGGTCAAAATTAAAAGAACACGACTCTATAGCTACTTAACTTTGTGGACTCTGGTTCTCTATTGCAGCGCAACTTATTCCTTCAAAAGCTTGCTACTAGACTGACTAAAAAAATTAAGAGCTTGCTATTGGTTCTTTGTCTTTTGCATGTCTTGGAGACATTTTCAAAGTTGCTTGATAAGATACCTGAAGGAGTATTTCATATCCTGCCCAGACACTGCTCCATACAGGTGCAATTGACTTCATCTAGTCAGGCCATCTTTAATGGTACAAAGGAGGTAAAATTATTCAAAGTTATACCACCTTTCTTGCACAACTATAACCTCAGCTAGTTTGTTATGAGCAGCTTCAAAGATGTCCGTCTGGTGACAGTGTAGGTGAGTGTCAGCAAAGGGCTGTGCAGAACCTTGCATTTTTCTTTAGACTTCAGAGAGTAAAACCTTAGTAGTACTGTGTTGGATCCTCGTTTTTTCCTCCAGAACTGCCTGAATTCTTAATGGCGTCGCTTGAAAAAGGTGCTGGAAGCATTCCTCAGAAATTTTGGTCCATATTGATTTGATAGCATCACAAAGTTGCTGCAGATTTGACAGCTGCACCTATATGATGACAATCTGCTATTCCACCAAAAGTGCTCTATTTGACTGAGATCTGGTGACTGTGTTGGTATAATGCACTCAGAAATGGATACCAAGAAAAGATCCCCTACACTATTACACCACCACACCATTAGAAAATAATTTGTGTTTAAACTGAGTCATTAAGATCTGATGTGTGTGACAATGTAATGGTAAAAACTGTCATTGAACATGCTGATCTTCATCATCATCATCAAATGGTTTTCCCCTTCATGAATAACCTTAGCTGAAATAAATTAAAACAGTAAGTAACTTATTCAGATATACATCTTGCATATATAGTTTTTTCAAAATAAAAGTCTAGCCCCAAATCTAGAATCAAAAGAACCTTATTTTCCCAGTTAGCGTGCATTCATGCAGGTTGATTCCTGGTTATCTCAGGAGGAAATCATCCTGGACAGAAGCAGTTAACACATTCAGCTACACAGCCACTTTAAGCACTTTCACGGAGACAGCCTTAGTCTTTTTTGATGCAAAGAGCATTACACTTTGGCAAAAATCCCAAACATTACAAGGGATGGTACTAACTTGAGATTGCTGATAGGGAAGCTGGACTAAACAACATGTGACAAAAGCAGAATGAACCATAAATCCCATCCGGGGCTCAGCGAGAATGAGAAACCATGAGTGGCTGAAGCGAATGGCCAGATGTGGATCGGTGCTGCTGAGGAGCGAGACAGATTTATGGCCTCTTCTTTAATGAGGTAACATCCTTTTCACTCATAAGACTTTTAAGAACTATTTTCTGGCTCCCACATACAAGAAAAGGCAATTTTGTTAGAAGTGACTTGAATATGTAGAAGGGACGGCGGGGGGGGGGGATAATACTAGAAACAAAAGTAAAATTCAACAACTTTTCCTCCGTAGTCACTGAAGCAGCCTGTGCAGAAAGGAGTTCTGGGAGTAAAAGGGAGGGTGGTGGAAAAAAAAAAGAAGTTACAGCAAACATAAACAGTGCAAAATGATTTACAATCCTTTTCTTGTGTGAATGGAATTTGCAGTTTTGATGTCTGTAAGTGGTGGGAAAAAACTAAATTACACTAAGGGATCAGCATTCTTGAGAAACATATACATCAGCTGTAGAGATAAAGACTTATTAAGACACAAACACTTTAACGTTTTCTAACCAAACCTATTCATACTTAAACATCAATTAGCAAAATTAAGATGCCAGAAGTGGATTTTAATTCAGCTATTACTAAAAAGCTTCCATCATTGTGCTTTGGTTTATTTTATTTAGTTATTGAAGTTTTTGTTGCATCATAAGTGATGCTGAAGAAATCTGACTTTATTATACTTTTTAGAAATTTTAATTTGAACACAATTTAAGGCAAGACAATCTCCAGTTATTTTGCTTTGGAAGCATTCACTTCTAAAGACAGCTACCCATTAGCCTTATAGCCACACCAGGAAAATTAAAAGGTTTCTCATCTCTTCTGAGCATAACTTCCAAGCAGCGACCTTTAGGCCTAAAAGGTGAAGCCAGAGGTACCAGAAACTGCAGTTCCTCTAATGGCCATTTGGCTCCAATCAATCTCCGTAGACTCCCATGTTCAAAGGCCTAACTATGTTTACAGCCTGGTACAAAAAACCCATTTGTACATATTTTTAAACTGCCCTACAATCCTTATCCTGGACCTCCCAGCCGTGTTTGACCTGTCAAATAACGTAAGGTTAATTTTATTCACCGACCTTCCAACAAGAGTTTGCTTCAGGTTTGATAAGTGCAATTACATATTTAGATCATTTTTAGTGGTTTGCTAGATTAAAAAAAATAGATGACTAATCTTAAAATAGTTTTTAAAAAAACATTCCATGATTACAAGAATTAATGAGGAATATGCTTATCCTCAATGTCAGAATTTACAATTTGTATATCTGAGAAGTAGAGCTGAAATTAAAGACTAATGTAAACACCTGCATAGCTTTTTTTTTTATATATATGTTGTTTCTATGTCTTTATGTGAAACAATCTCAAATTAAATCACAATTAATTAATATTTTTACCTTGATTGTGATAAGTGTTGAGGAGTAACAGAATACATGTACCGGCGTTACGTATTTAAAATACGAGTAACTGTATTCCGGACCTGTTTTATATATGCACGGAATAGTTTTCTATACGAGATTGCTGCTAAAAGTGCAGCCTTACCCAATGTCCACACTACTGTAAATCATTTTATATTAAGACTTAGAAACCTGGTTGGTATTGGTATAGCGAGTAACCTTCAGTAAAAGTAATAAATCACACAGCAATAGTACATTCATGTAGTTGTAAAAAGCATGACAATATATTAAGTAATCCAAAGTATTCAGAATACGTTACTCTCATTGAGTAAAGTAACGGAATACGTTACAAACGTTTTAGGGCATGTAATCTGTAATCTGTAGTGGAATATATTTTAAAAGTAACATTCCCGACACTGATTTTGATTAATCAACAATTATCATTAATACACACAAGTTTTGTACTGTAAATGTGCTCAGCTTGGATCATTTTTTTGGTGATATGATGGTGCTCCAAGTTCGATGATATTTTTACTGTGAAAAAAAAGTCTCCAAACAACGAACACGGCATTTTTGTTTGCTACAAACTGTTCGAGTCTCGCAGTCAACTCAGTGTTTGAGTTTTATTCCATCACGTTTCCATGTCGCAGACGGGACAGGGCAGTGTCATGTGACAGCAGTGTGCTTTAAAGGGGACGGTAGATAACAGGGAAGCATTTGCAGAATTTTAAAACAAACAAACAAAAAATGAAATTACTGACATGGACAAGATTACAATGATTAGAAGTTCAGAATGTTGGTTTTGATTCATCGATTCATTGCGCAGCCCAATGATAACAAAAAACAACCAGGATAGCAACATGGCTTCCAAATGCTAAATCCAATCACATGTCTTTTCCAGACTTTGGGAACAAAAAATCAGCAGGCATTTTAAAAAAACCAAAAAAACCAAAAACCCGTTTGGTTTGCCAGTGAGGACAGAATTAAACCATTCCTGGATTTTTAACTGACATCTCACCAAATATTGATATCTTCAAATGTAATTCACCTAATGTCCTAATTCTCATCAGTTTAAACAGACTGTCATTCTCCTGAATATTTAGAGAATGTTTAAAATCTTTCAGTTACTGACACATATCACTGAGTCTTTGCTTTCTGCAGACTGAAATACTAATAATAGCCACTTCACCCAGACTCTGGACTTTGGGGCCCTTTGACACTGTTGGGCCCCAGGGCCTATGGCTATTAGACTCCATTTTAATGACGCATGTTTATACTGGCCTAACAAGAAGGATGCTTTCACTTACCATAACAGGAAAACACATCTCTTCATGTCAGTTTTTCACCAGTTATGTTCTAAAAGTTGCATACAGCTGTTTTTGCCCAATATAGGAACACATTCCTGCCCTCTGTATTACCTCTTATCAAACCTAAGCCTCCTCTATTAAAAATACAGAGAGGTGATTAGGGCCCCACAGCAGATTGCGTCGTATAAAAGTGAAGGGCCTCGGCTTGTTTTTGCTGAGGCTGTGGGCGGCCATTTATGAGCTGCTAACATGAATGAAACAAGGTTTTAAAACAGAGTGGGGAACAGAGGATTTGTGTGGCTGCACTCGAGGGCCTTGGCCTGAAACACTAGTGCAGATTGTGCTCGGGTCCTGAATGGCAGAGTCATCACCCTCTAACTCCTCTGCTCATTATACATCCTCTCCGCCTTCACTCAGCAGTGTTTGAACTGCACTGAAGGACCCTGCGAGAATGAGAAAACACCCAGCCAATTTCATGAATGGGCACAGGACGGGTCCGCTCTCAAAATAAATCAAGGAAAAAAACAAGGTGGGTAAATACCGCCGGTTTCGATGGCGACTGAGAGTGACAAGAGCTGACATTGAATTTCCGTGAAAGTGATGTAATCCGCTGGCTTGGGTCAGAACAAGATGTTATTATCTTAATTTGGGGTTCATTAATCGCCGGTGGAGCGGGCTGATGACAAGGTTTCCACCTTGTCCCAGCTGCACGGAGCTGCCAGCTGATTTAGGACGGCTCCCTGCCTCGGTATGTAAACCATTTTCAGCAGGAATGTATAAGCAAGCCATAAAAATAGGATTTGGCCTGAGACGTACAAGACAGATCGTGCCGTAAAACAACGCTCCCCATCTCCACCACAGCCTGGCGGGGGAAGTCGACTTGTTTTGGGGGTGGGGTTGTTGGTCAGTTCTCACAAGCAAACCAAAGCCCACAGGTTCAAAGTTCGGGCGTTTGGAAAAAGAGGGGGCATGTTTTAAACTGAGAATGGATTATAAGATCCAGGACACTGTAATCCTCCTTACAAATAAACTATATATAATGTACAACTTTCACGAGAGGGCTGGTAGGGAGGAGACGCTTTCACATCCAGGCAGGAAAACGCACGCCTGCCTTCATGTCTGCACACATATGCACATACCTTAGAACGTGATAATAAAGAGACGGCAGGAAAGGTACTTGGGTTGAACGAGGCTCTGCAACCCTGAAAAATATTGACAGCATGATGCAAGGTAGCAGCGCAGCTTAAAGCTTTCACATCAGTCATCTTTCTGGAATCAAAGTCAGTTACGTTTAAAAGCATGAGAGAGAAACCAAACGAGGGTTAATTTCAAGATTCGTCAGTCCTGAAGAGAGAGGCTCAACATAGCAGGAGCCTTTGCCAATGATCTGCCTCTCTTTAATTTCCTAGCATTAGTCGTGACTGAAAAACACATGACTGGCATTGTAATTTATTTCCAATTTAGAGAATACTCGTCTTGAACAAGTCACAGTTGTGTCTGCGAAATGTTTTAGAAACATGGATTTTCTGGACACTCGGGTAAAGAGAGGGGCTGAGCTGTCAACTGATCACCACCTGGTGGTGAGTTGGATCAGGTGGCGGGGGAGGACGCTGGACAGACCCGGTGCACCTAAACGCGTAGTGAGGGTGTGCTGGGAACGTCTAGCAGAGGCCCCAGTCCGCGAGATCTTCAACGCACACCTCCGGCAGAGCTTCAACAACATTCCGAGGGAGACTGGGGACATTGAGTCCGAATGGACCATGTTCAGCGTCTCCATTGCCGAAGCTGCTGCATTGAGCTGCGGCCGCAAGGTGGTTGGTGCCTGCCGTGGTGGTAATCCCCGAACCAAATGGTGGACACCAGAGGTGAAGGGAGCCACCAGGCTGAAGAAGGAGTCCATCGGGCTTGGTTAGCCTGTGGGACTCCAGAGGCAGCTGACAGGTATCGACAGGCCAAGCGGAATGCGGCTCAGGCAGTGGCTGAAGCAAAAACTCGGGTGTGGGAGGAGTTCGGAGAGGCCATGGAAAAAGACTTTCGGACTGCCTCGAAGAGATTCTGGCAAACCGTCAGGCGTCTCAGGAGGGGAAAGCGGTGCTCTACCTGCACTGTGTATAGTGCTGGCGGTGCGCTGCTGACGCCGACTGAGAAAATTGTCAGACGGTGGAAGGAATACTGAGGACCTCCTTAATCCCACTGACACGTCTTCCGAGGAGGAAGCAGAGTCTGGGGATGAGGGAATGACCCGCCAATTTCTGGGGTCGAGGTCACTGAGGCAGTTAAACAACTCCTCGGTGGCAGAGCCCCTGGTGTTGATGAGGTCCGCCCCGAGTTCCTGAAGGCTCTGGACGTTGTAGGGCTGTCCTGGTTGACACGCCTCTGCAATGTTGCGTGGAGATCAGGGGCAGTACCCCTGGACTGGCAGACCGGGGTGGTGGTCCCCATCTTTAAGAAGGGAGACCGGAGGTGTGTTCCAACTATAGGGGATCACACTCCTCAGCCTCCCCGGAAAGTCTATGCCAGGGTGCTGGAAAGGAGAGTTCGTCCGTTAGTCGAACCTCGGATACAGGAGGAATAATGCGGTTTTCGTCCTGGTCGCGGAACACTGGACCAGCTCTTTATCCTCTCGAGGATACTTGAGGGTGCATGGGAGTTTGCCCAACCAGTCTACATGTGTTTTGTGGACTTGGAGAAGGCATTCGACCGTGTCCCTCGGGTGTCCTGTGGGAGGTGTTGCGGGGAGTATGGGGTGTCTGGCCCACTGTTACGGGCCATTCGATCCCTATACAACCGTTGCAAGAGTTTGGTTCGCATTGCCGGCAATAAGTCGGACTTGTTTCCGGTGGGTGATGGGCTCCGCCAGGGCTGCCCTTTGTCACCGATTCTGTTCATAATTTTTATGGACAGGATTTCTAGGCGCAGCCAAGTGGCGGAGGGCTTTCACTTGGTGGCCTCAGAATCTCATCTCTGCTTTTGCGGATGATGTGGTTCTGATGGCTTCATCGGTGGGGGCCTCCAGCTCGCACTGGAACAGTTCGCAGCCGAGTGTGAAGCAGCGGGAATGAGGATCAGCACCTCCAAATCTGAGGCCATGGTTCTCAGCCGGAAAAGGGTGGAGTGCCCACTCCGGGTCGGGATGAGTTCCTGCCCCAAGTGGAGGAGTTCAAGTATCTTGGGGTCTTGTTCGCGAGTGATGGGAGAAGGGAGCCGGAGATCGACAGACGGATTGGTGCTGCGGCTGCAGTGATGCGGACGCTGCACCGGTCCGTCGTGGTGAAGAGGGAGCTGAGTGTAAAAGCGAAGCTCTCAATTTACCGGTCGATCCACGTCCCGACCCTCACCTATGGCCACGAGCTGTGGGTAGTGACCGAAAGAACGAGATCGCGGGTACAAGCGGCGGAAATGAGCTTCCTCCGAAGGGTGGCTGGCTCTCCCTTAGAGATAGGGTGAGAAGTTCGGCCATCCGGGAGGGGCTCAGAGTAGAGCCGCTGCTCCTCCACATCGAAAGGAGCCAGTTGAGGTGGTTCGGGCATCTGACAAGGATGCCCCTGGGCGCCTCCTGGGTGAGGTGTTCGGGCATGTCCCACCGGGAGGAGGCCCAGGGCAGACCCAGGACGCGCTGGAGAGATATATCTCTCGGCTGGCCTGGGAACGCCTTTGGTGTTCCCCGGATGAGCTGGAGGAGGTGGCTGGGAGAGGGAGGTCTGGGCTTCTCTGCTTAGGCTGCTGCCCCCGCGACCCGACTTCGGATAAAGCGGATGAGGATGGATGGATGGATGGATGGATGGATTTACGTTTAATCCTAACCCAAACAACCCAAAGCAAACCGGCCCTTTTCTGCATTTACAGATTAAAGAGCTGTTTGTCATCGTTTTTCTTTCGCGTGTTTAACCATCAGAAATAATGCAGATAGCTTTCGGTGAATCTGAGCGGGGCTAGAGATAAGAGAAGATAAGATATTCCTTATTATCTCAAAATTTGGGAAGTTCGTGTTACAACAGTCAAAAGCTTAAAGTGTAGTAGCTCAGTAAAAGAGTTTGACAAAATCAAATAGCTCAATAATTTACTGAAAAATGAGCATTTAAACGAGGAAAAAGGAAAGTGGATCAGTGAGTAAAAATCTAAACCCTAATGAAATGCAGTAGCTATGTTCAATTTAGATGCAGTTGTTATGTATGACTAATTTTCTGCCCTCTTTGCAGGTATATCTGATGTAACTGAGTCCACAGTTCGAGAACTAAGTTAATTTTGCACGTGATTCACTACCACAGACTAAGCTGTCATGTGCTGTGTGTGTTTAGGTGTACTAACATGTGAGCATAAACATGTGCTGATGCACGCATCGTTTAGCTCGGGTGCTCCAACGTGGTTGTTCTTTTTAGATTGCACCTTAAATTCTAATACAAATATTTACCTTTTACTGCTTGGGGACGTACATACACTTTTTTGTTGCCCTCAAAGGTACACATAGTTACCCGATAAATGAGCCAAGAGCCTACATTTGTGTAAATTTCTGCTTTTCTGGCTGTATGTATCTGAGAAATGAGCAACTAGTGCAGTCAAGTCCGTGTTTAATTACAGTAAATGTCATGCAGATTGTCTATTTATATACCTCTATACAGGTGTATCTGTGTATATATATGTTCCAGATTACTTTCAATATGCCTGATTTCTTTATCAGGCATATTATTTATTTAGATTTTTCTTTATACAAAGAAACAAACCAAGAAACTAAGATATTAAGTCTCTTGTGAAGTTTTGCAGCTTTAATAGCTGAATTCAGTCTTTTTTTTTTTTAGTTGTATTTATGTAGTGCAGAATCAAATAATTAGTCATCTCACAGCAAGTTAAACTGTACAGTAAAAGTCGTACAGCTTTATAGAAACCCCACCAACCCATTAATTCCCAATGGGCAAGCCCTTGGCAACAGTAGGAAGAAAAAAACCCAACAGCAGAGCCAAGGTCGAGGATGGTGGCCATCTGCTGTGGTGAAAGAAAAAAGGAGGACAGGAATACAATAAACAGGATGAAACACAAGGAGACAGCATATGTGCAAGACTGTAACTGACTTTTTTATTATGCTGGTCCAGAGCAATACAGCACGCAAAAGTCCTTTAAACATCTTATGTCTGGATTTATTTTGCTTCTTATAGTATTTTTGTTGTAGAGTGCGAGAAAGTGAAAGCAGCTCATGTGAGGAATGGTTCAAGAAAAATTGCTGAACTAGACAAACTGACAGGGTCAGAGTTTAGTTTAGATTTGAAAGTGTAGCAGGCACATGCACATACATGCCAAGCATTTATCATATTGCTGTGTTTGGTGCGTGCCCCCCTGGCAGACAAAATTATATAAGATCTATATTCAAGATTTTAAACTGACGTGGGAGGTCCAAAGGGTGTCTAACCGAAAAAAATATATATATTCTTTTCAAGCCAAAATATATAAGGTCAAACAAAAATCAATTGAAATGCCGTCTTCGTGTTTTTAGTCACAAGGTTTTATATTTATGCAGCTGGCTCACAGGCTCAGTTGAAAATTCGGTTAGTGGGTGAAGGTGCTGTTATTTAGTTCAACGCAAACTACCTTGTCATATGTTGTGTGTTTAGGTGTAGTAACGTGTCGCCGTAAAGGAAGGGATTTCATGTCTAGAGGTAATGCTGCATGTGGTCCTCTGTTTGTTAGGCTCACGGAGGTCTGGAGAAATTCATGAGCAAAATTTAGTTAGGAAAGGGCTGGAGACACAGCGGGTTGTTGTTAAAATTCAAAATTATAAACTTGTCCTCCACAGACATTGTTTATATCCGATGAAAGAAGTTTCCCGTTTTTGATCCTTCTTCTGTTTGAACTAAATTTTTGCCAGATTTCTGATCTTTCAGACTCGAAAGCCATCCACATTTTAGATTTACTGTTGTCTTTTCTACTGTCTGCATCTCTACATCTAGAGGAGTTTGCAATATTTATGCATTGGAAACGTTCTTTGCCTTTGTGAAGGTGGTTGGGGGAAGAGGACAGTCTTACTGTGTTTACTGTCTCCAATCCAGTTTCCTCTGATATGAAACAAACATTGTTTTCAGCTTCTTAAAATGACAGTTTTTAATGAAGACAGTGCCAACATATTTAATTTTGATTGGTATTTTTAAATTAGCCTGCTCTTTTTCCCCATTATATTTATTTTTTGTGGTGGTTGTTTTATGGGTATTGACCAACATATTGTAGAAAACTGAAACTTTTCATGGTCTAACATATCAAGTTAGTTTTAAAAATATATTACCGATCCCATCATTGGTCTTTTTAAATGATCTTATGTACTGGTTAAACACAAGCAATGGGTAAGAGTTAGTAATACATATAAAGAGACTTCCTTCACAACAGGATATGCAGCTTTGAACTAGCGATTTGTTCAGAGGGTAATTTTTGGAGTCTTTGAGACTTGAACATGAAGAAGAATTTAAAAACCTTTTCTTTGGTTTGAATAACGAGTCAAAATGGCAGCATCAGTTAAACAGTGATGTCATTCACCTGGAAGTCATGGAGAAAGAGACACTGGACACCAACTTAGCAAAAAGCTGCTCTGCCGTAATGAGCCACTCCTTCATTTCCCAGCAACATTCATAATCTAGCCTCCGTTATTTATTCTGAGAATAACCGCCGCCGTAATTTGTTCAGCTCGGTGGCAGGCAGCGCAAATGCTTCTCATGCAAATGAGGTAAACGTGTACACCAAATTACAGCTTGTCATTCCACATAACACAGCGGCAAGTCAGATGATCCACAGGGGCGAAGGTCCAGACGAGCTAGCATGGGCCGAAGAAGAAAAGAGCTGAATGAAAATCTCCACGAGGCAAAGATGATTTCTTACTCTCTGAGGCTGCTGTTTGATTGGATTACAGTACGAGTGTGTTTGCAGGGGATAAATCAAAATTCAGTTTTTGCTGCTGAGAGCTGGTGAGGATTTGGGGAGGTGGTCTCACCTCATAGAAAAATTTGAGAAAAAACAATACGTACACACGAAATTCGTGTACTTTATCGTACACTGTTCTTTTTGTATATTGTCGTGTTTGGATGCTTACATGCAGTCTAATGCATGGCAAGGGTCATATGTTAGAAGCCCTGCCATAAAAAAAAAAGCCCAAGGGGCAAAGGGGGAAGGAGAAGAAAGCCGGTGGAAGAGGAGGAGGGGGAGGGTGGCGGCAGAGAGGGCGTCTGTTTTTCCTCAGGAGCGAAGCTGCAGAGCGAAGTCGACATGGAAAAGCCGGGGAATGGGAAAATGGTGCAGAGAGCGGCGGGATCGCGCCTTAGCCGAGCTCCCAAACTCACCCGTCTGTTCGACTAGACTGGGCTCAGTCGTGCTCACGTTAATTCAGCTGACCCATCATTCTTGTTTTTTCATTGTATTTTATTTCGTAACAGGATCATGAACTCACAATTAGGCTGGGTGAATTGATTGAAACAAGTCAATCCTCTACAATCCTTTTCTCCTCTTTAATGTTTCCCCTGTTTAAATTACGAATCTAAAACACAAACAGTGAGAATAAACGTGATGTGATGCACCCAACTGTTGAATCCCATCAAATATTTCAAGCTAAATGTAGCCCAGGCTATATAATTCCTTCTAATATTCTTACCCCACATAAAGTTCATGCATGATGCAACATTGTAGTAAAAATAGTGAAAATGTAGTGAATTGTCCGTTTTCAGTGGCATCTTTATGGCAACAGTGTTCCTCAGCACGCATTATTTATTTTTTTAATAGAACTCAGTGTTTGTGCATGAGTAGCTTTGCGCGAGTGGTAACAGCGGTTGCTCTCTGTATTTTTTTTTTTTTGAGACACAAAAACATATTTACTGCTTAATTTAGACTTGCCATTAAAAAAATGGGGATAAGTAGCCAAAAAATGTAAAGGAACAAGATGCCAGGAGTGCTTCCGTTCTCCCATTATTGTGCCACAGCTCCGTCTTGTAGTTCCTGGCCCCTGTGATCCAGCTGGAAGGCTACCTGGATCAGCGTTAATATTATTTTGCGCCTGAGCTTTATTTTCTAGTTGGTTAGGTTCAGGAAACGATTGTGGACAGAATAGTGGGTAAAATCCACCCTTTCCTAAATTTTTGCATATGTTAAAAATCTCCAAAAATTGTTTCATAAAAGAAAGTTCTAGATGAACTATGTGAGATTCAAATTTGTGGTAAGTGCTGCAAAACCAAGGCAAATTTGTGTTCATGTACACACAATTTGTGACCATTTTATAAACTGCCACAGTTTGTAATAATGCTCTATATTGGCTTCATTTAGGGTAATATTTGATTATGCACTCCTGCTAAATTGCATAAGGTCACCTATTGTCCCTGTTTTGGTTTTTTTTGGTTTTTGGGGGGTTTTTGTTTTGTTTTTTAAGAAAAACATTTGTTTCTCTATATTAAACATAAATCATTTACTATTTTTAATGGTTATGCTTATTAAAGGCCCAATTTAAGCAACAAAAGCCACTAATTTTTGAGTAAAGGCATGTTTGACACATTTAAGACTTTAATTGTGAAGAAAAACAAGAAAATGATTTAATCACATGAGCTTTGGCTTTTTTTCAGATGCCGAAACTCAGCAGCCTTCTTCCGGCCTTTAGATTTTGTCATTTTCTGAAAATAACATTTGTCAGATGCTTGCATGCATGCTATACTGTTGTCGAGATGATAGAGCTCTCATTACCTTTCCTGTTGCTGCAAACAGGTTGACATATTTAATTCAATTTAATTTGTACAGCACCAAGTCGCAACAACAGTCACCTCAAGGTGCTTTATATTATAAAGACCCTACGATAACTGAGAAAACGCCAACAATCAGACAACCCCCCCATAAGTAAAAAATGCAATAACATGCAACAAAAATGCAATCTTTTTCTTAAACAGTATTTGACCTTGGTTTGGTGAAAGAGGGGGTTCACTGGCACCAGCAGGGCTTAGCCTAGATTGACCCCAAGTCTCTCATCTCCCTTTTCCCACAGGAGGACTGACCTGGGCAGCCACAAAGCATTCATGGTCAGATTTATGTCCCGGCCACAGAATTACACCCTACAATTCTCAGGTCATCTCTCTCTTATGTGTAATTTAAAGTAGTAACAATTATCTTTAGTTTGAGTATTGTAACATGATTGCTTTAAAACTCTGGGTGTAGACTCAACACGAGCCATCCAGAGGAGCTTTTCTGGGAAAACAGTCTGTGCTCCATATCTGGCAGCAGCAAAAGCATTTTGATAGGAATAAATAGAAGGTAGTAGGCTGGATCAGTGTTATCCACCATGGTCGGACAAAGAAACCAGTGCCACCCACACCTACATTCACATAACCATGTATGGTTGACCAGATTACAGAGGGCAAGGTTTCAAAATTCTGTAGAAACATTGAAAGTACACCAAGGGCCATATAACTCAATTATATTCAAACCAGTTTTATTTATACACCATCAAATCCAACAACAGTCATGTCGAGGCACTTATAGCTACATGATGGCGTAGTTCCTCTACTGGCATATCGAAATTTTTTTGGGCAAAACCGTTTCTGACGAGGGGTAGAGTGACTGTACGTTCATAAAGAAGCGTGAAAATCACAAGGTGTCCGTGGCCTAAGGCATACCCTGCTTTACCATCCGTTTTGCTCAAAACATAGCAATAATTTACAAAATGAATGTCATTTTGTATTAAAAAATACTGAAAACTAGTAAATGAAACCATACATCCAGCAGCCAAATGTGTTCTCAGTTCACAGAGAAAGGTAGGTCAAGCTAAAGAAGGCTCATTTTCCCATAGACTTCTATACAATGTGACTTCTTTTTATAACCAGAGGTATCGCCCTCTGCTGGCCAGTAGAAAGAATGCAGGTTTCGAGTCACCAAGGCTTCACTCACCAAGGGAGGTCTATATGCACATCTCACGCTTTCATATTTCTCTTTGACTACTTCTTGGTTAAGTTATTATTATCATTATTATTTATTACTGTATAGAATAATCTTGTGCAAGACTGGGCTGGGGATATAAGCTATTTAGGATGCAGTCTCATGTCACTTTGATCATTTTATGTGCAATGAAAGAGAATAATTATGATTGTTGGAACATATGTAGTTTTAACAGCTCAGAAAGGTCTTTTTTTTTCTTTGCTTAAGTGCTTTCTAACATTCACACTCTGATGGATGCATCGGAGAGCATCTGGGGCTTAGTATCTTGCCCGAGGATATTTGGCAAGCAGACTTGGGCGGCCTGATTGAACCACCAACTTTCCAATTAGTCGATGCTCTACATCCTGAGATATTGAGCAGCTGTACTGTACAATACTCAATGGGGTAAGACCTAGAACTGAATAACCGTAGTAGTCACGAACAAGTCCTTATCTCTTGGCAAAAGCTGTGTCTTGATGTGTTGCTCACTGGCAGGTTGAATCTTCACCAGCTGTATTTTTTCCATATTTAAACCAAATCATCTGAAAATTTGAGTTGCTGAAAATAAACAGCTTTCAGCTGGCACAGACAATCTGTCTAATGTTTTCACACTTGTACAGTAACTATAGTTTTGCATTAAGTTGAACTTTTTACAGCTGTATAAAAATCAGCAACTACCACAAGATTATTTCACTCAAGCTAAACAAACTTTTACTCTTTTCTTTTATGTTCCTTTTTGATTTTATAAAATCAGTTTGAAGCATAACCTCCACAATCATCTCTACAGAGACTCTTGAGTGTGCCACCCATTGTGAAAATCTACTTGAGGAATTACGTATTTGCCATGGCTATTAACACAAAATTCGCACTCATGAACCTTTTCTAAGTGCTGACTTGTATAGAGCAGGCCTGTTTCACCACCTTCAGCTCTCTGACACTCATGGACTCATGCATATTAGAGGTTCGAAGTCAACGCAGAGAAGATGATTCATTGCTCGCAGTGTGAGATAACATTTTAAATTTAGCTTACTTTGCCTCATTTTCCTAAAGTACCCCTCTGATTTCTGAATAATGCTCTTTATGGTTTACAGGTCTGATGAGGGAGGTGTGAAAAAATATCAGGGAAAGTCCCGTCGCTGCTGCCTCGCCTTCAGATGGCATCCAGTGGCTGATACTGTAAAGGTCATCCCATCAGCTGACAACGGGCTATGGTTATGATAAGCATCCAGAGCTCACGCTGCTCTGATAGGCATCCAATCTGAGTCTGAGAGCTTGTCGTTGCATTCCTCAGGCTGATCTGACACTATCATGAGGCCTAATGCCAGCTGGGACACAGAGCTGCTAAGCTATTTTAGGATCTTTACAGATAAGAAAGAGGTTCAAACACAGCTGAGACAAACTGAAAGAAATCTGTCCACGCAGCACGAAGAGCTGCTTTACTTGTTATTTTCTGGTCACATCTGAGTGAGATAAACCCAATTAAACCCTAAGGTAAAAGTTAAAGTCTGACCTGGTCAATAGGCCAGTTATGGCATGAAACAATTACTTTGTTCTGTCAAAGCTTCTTTAATCAATTATTGACCAGTGGAGGTGCAGAAAAACGAGAAAGCCAGCTTGGATACACACAAATGTCGCAGTTTTGCAGGTTTATAGGCAGTGTTGGGGAGTAACGGAATACATGTACCGCCGTTACGTATTCAGAATACAAAATATGAGTAACTGTATTCCGTTACAGTTACCGTTTAAAAAGGTGGTATTCAGAATACAGTTACTTTGGTGAAATAAATGGAATACACGGCGGTACTTCCCTGTTTCATATTGTCGCGGGTCAGGACTGTTTGGGTTTGTTTGACAGCTACGTTCTGTTGTTCCAGGCGGCAGCGTTACGGTTGCCATGGTTACAGGGTGACGCGCTCTCTCTCTGCGTGTTTCCTGGGTGAGAGAGCGCTTTTTTGTTGTTGTTGTTGTGCTAAGCTAAAAGGCAGAATGCTACAGGCATAGCTCTAAAGCATGTAGCCTGATGGGCAGTGTAGTCCGTGCTGCAGGGAGAACGGACTGCCATACACGTTATGTGTCTGTGAGCGAGGGAGGGAGAGAAAGGAAAAGTCCGAGCTGTCACGGAGCAAAAACGGCAGCTGGAAGCATGTAAATATAATAATAACCACTGCAGCCAAGAAGAGTGCCTGAGGAGCCCATTTGTAAGTAAGCTATTAAGACTCAACTGTACACTGTGTTCTTGTTTTCCTCCGAAACAATAAGTTCCGTTGGAGCAGCCTTTCAACGCCTCTCTCTGTCTCCCGCAAGCAAAGTTGACCCAGACAACAAAGTAAAGCTAGTTTTCGGCTACCAGCCCGACACAACCCGACGTATTAGCCAGAGGTCCCTTTACTACGTTTCGGACCTTCAGTAACAGTAATAAATCACAGCAATAGTACATTCACGTAGTTGTAAACAGCATGATAATATATTAAGTATTCCATAGTATTCAGAATACGTTACTCTCATTGAGTAACGTAACGGAATACGTTACAGAATACATTTTGGGGCATGTATTCAGTATTCTGTAGTGGAATACATTTTAAAAGTAACCTTCCCAACACTGTTTATAGGTCAGGAAACCTGTTAATGTGTGTAGCAATCAGTTGGATATTTACAGATCTACCAGACACTGAACAACACTGTCATCCTAGTGAAGTTTAACCTCAAAATCTGCTCTTTTATTTGCTTCTTTATCTGGCAGATTTGACTTACTTTCCTGACTGAGAGGGTCTGTCTGTGTTACGGTGCTTGCACAGTATTTCTGCCATAGCTCCGCTCATGCTGCTCAGCTCAATGAGCCAAATGACTGTGAGCTTTATTTCAGCCCTCAGGGTGCTCTGGGTTTAAGGTAAAGTCAAAGTTGAAGTGCCTTAAACTGATATTCTTTCTAATAGCCAACAGGGGGCCACTCGTGCTGTAGGGCGCGACTGCTTTGTGTTTGACAAGTCGCCGCTATATCGATGTACGCTATTCTCGTTAGGTCTGGCCTTGCTTGTCACATCTGGATTTAAAAATGCTGGGTGGAAATAGATGTTAGGTCCATCATTTTTTTATAGACTCTCGAGTAAACCTACGTACAGCAATTTATTTGGATATTTCCAGCCAGAGTGACCCTCTTCACATTACAGAGTCATTCAATTCCAGGTTAGGGTCAACATTTCTGACTAATGCAGGTTTTATTCTCATGTTGGCCTCAAATTTGTCTGAAGTATGTGGAAATTTGACCAAAGTTTTGTGGAAACATTACAGCTGTATGTCAACACCAAGGACATTAATCTGGAGTATCTCAGATCTTCTAGTTTTCAGGCTTAAGTACTGCAGGGTGCATGTACTAATGCACATTCAGCTGGACGGTAAGACCTGGCTTGCAGTTGGGCTTTCAATTTATCCCTGTGGTGTTAGATGGGGTTAAGTCAAGTTTTTCCACACTAAGCTTGGAACTCCTTCATGGATATGTTTGTGAACTCTGTGTCATACTGTCTTGGAAAAGCGCCTTCATTAAATGTCTACTTTTGTGTATTATTATATAATGCACTTTTGTCATATGCCTCCAGTCTTTGCAGCAATGTTTAGTTTCTGAAACTATTACTGTTCACTAAAAATAAAAGCTCCAAAGAAGGAAGAGCGAAACATGCAGAAGAAAGCATGTGTCAGCACTGCAGTTAGGCTCAGGGTGGATAACGTTCATGTTTACAAATGTTGTGCCGTCACAAACATGCGCCTCTCATCATGCAGACTTCCTGAACGGTGATACCATTGATGGCTATAGCTCAGGAAAAAGAAAATATTTTTTACATTAGACTTCTCACAACAAGGTTTGCGGATTTCTTTAAGTGATTCCAGCTGCATATTTCTGGGGCTTTGTTCAAAGCAAAGCGAGTGGCATCTAGTTCCAGTATAGCCAAGATAAGTCTCTGCAGCTGATATCTCCCAAAACTGGGCACATCACTCCAAAACGGATAGATAAAAAGCACTATGTTTACAATGAATTTTTGTAGTGAACTGTCCCTTTAAGAGCTAGAGACAATGCTCATATTGATCCTGTAAGCAAAACCAGGTTTAAGGGATTTGTTTGTCTGCTGTTGATTGATGCGGGACTTTAAAAACAGAACCAGCAGATCCTCCAGATTTGTATACGTTAATCATTTTAGTGTGTCATGAAAAAAAATCTACCCTTAAGCCCGCCTTTTGAGGACATTTCTAACTTGCCGTTTGTCTACCTGCAGCAGGTAACATCTGTCAGCTGACGAACACGTCCCCTTCCAGCAGTGTGAGCTCAGACATTTTTAGCCTGGGTGGCCCCAGCAGGGCAACAAAGCCCCGGCCCTGATGGTTAACTTCCTACCTTCACCTCTCCCTAAGCTCCTTCCAGGTAAAAACTAATGGGCGACTCCACATCTGTGGCCCATTCGCTGTTTTAATGAGCAGGAGCACGAGGTGGAGAGCGCTGAGTATGAATGGACAAGCAGGAGACTTTAACTAGCTGCCTCTGCCATTAAGAGCCTGTGGGGCAATTATGTCAGCAAACACAATGACCTCAACACTAGTACAGAGTGTTACTATACACAACAGCCTTCACACAGCTTATTCTTCCTATTTTATAAGCAAGGGGTAAACAGTTTGTCTTACATTGAGAAATCCTTCTAAAGAGGTTTACATATAAAAGCATCACACAGGTTTTCCTGAATCAATTTCCTTATTTAAATGCTACAGAAACATTTAAGTTTTTGTTTTTGCTTGTTCAAGTTAGTGTAGTAATGATATCTGCTCCCCAGGAAACAGATATCCAGGGATTTTGTTGTCTCAACTACATCCAGTCATAGCCTTAAAAAAGTCCCCTTTTCATCCAGATTTGGTGGAATTTTATCTCATTTCAGCCATTACAATACCGATTAATATGTTATGAATTAAAGAACTGGAATATGTCTATATGTCCATCAAGACTAAACTTGAGATAGATAACTATAGATATGTTTTTATATAATAATAAACATGTTGATGCCAAATGTATAAATCTAAATGCAGGTTGTGTTTCTCGTGGGTTTTGTCTCATTGCGTGTTGCATGGTAAACTCGTTTTTTCCAACGAGCTGTAACAACAGTAAAAACTTATTGTTCCCACATGTAAGGGTGGCAGGGTGGTGCAGCGGTTAGCACTCACTGTGGGCTCCTAGCTAGAAAGCTCTGGGATTTAACCTGCTAGTCATTGTGGGAGTTTGTAGAGGTCTCATCTAAATATAGAGACATCTTTTTCTTTTCACCTTTTACTTTTTAACTAAAGCTCAAAGATGTCCAGTTTCAGAGTTCATTTGGAGGCCAGAAGATTTCAGTATATTGATATTGGAGCAATATGAAAACCCCCCATAAACAGACACAAATAGAATCCGCTCAAATTACGAGTACATGGAGGATTAGAGAGAGAACAACAAGAGCTGACCTTAAGTGCTTTCCAGTTTTGTTAGGCTTTCATTTTTATACGTCAGCCTTTAGGGAAGCTGGTCCCTGAACCATCTCCACCTCAGGATTTCTCAGGGTCAATCCTTTATGCCGATGTTTTGACTGTCAGCCTTGCTAAACCCTCTGGGGTCGTCTGACACAGAGCAGCCACCCTCTGTTAAATCTGCTGCTATGAAATCATTAGAGCCGGACCTGCCGGTGGTCCGTGAGCCCGAGGTACAGGACTCGACTCGGTCTTAGTTTATATTGATGTTTCCATAAAGAATAAAGCAGGGACCAACGTGGATGATGCAAGCTGTATCTGATGCATTTCTAAATTTTAACAATGTATTTAACATCTGAACTCTTACTTATATTGTTCTTTTAATTGACAGATCATTTGGTCTTGAAGATGTACATGATTAGTTGTATGTGCCTCGGATTACGTTTGGACTTTTTAAATAAAATATAAATAATTTTAATTCATTTATTGAGCAAAAACATGATTGTTTGGATGCCTCTGATGTGGGAATCTGCATCTTGTTCCTGTTTCATATGATTACAAACCAGATATTTTCAGGTCTTTGACTGTTCGTCAGACAAAACAAGACACCGTAAAGCACTGGTCTCTTAGAAACAATGATTTTCATTTTTCATGATTACGTTTTGTCATTCAGTTGATATGCTATGCATTTAATAACTTTCTGCAGTCTTATAAGGAGTTATTTCTCCATCAGTATTAACTAAAAAATACTATAAAAACAAACACCAAACAATTTTCTTTTTATTAAATTCTTTTTAATGAATGACCGCAGGTGCTAACAAATAAAGAGATTTCCTTCATAACTCCCAGAAAGTGTAAAAACTGTCATGAGCTGCTAATAGACAGAATAATTGCTGTTTTATTAAAAGCCTGAGATGTATAACTTGAAAACGTGTCCACATGACTTGTCAGATAAACAAAAAAAGGAGGTAAAAGGTTTATAACTGAAAGTGTTGGAGTTTATGTCAGTTTACGTCCCTTCGGCTCGTCACCGTCACCTCTCTGCTCCACATTCCAGCCGCCCCGCTCTTATCTTTATTAGCTGAGGACGGGCAGAATTGCAGCAGTTAGAGGACAGTTTCTGGAGCTTTGAGACGCAAATGACCAGAGAGCAGACGTGCATGGAGACGACAATCACTTATCAATAGATAGATGAGAGGAGAGAATAAAATGTGCGAGAGGTGAGGTGGGCAGCGTCAAACATGTGGAGAATTTCCTTTTTGCTCAGATAATGACACGGTCAAGAAAGTGAGACCAGGCTGGAGGGGAAAAAAGCAAGCATGGAGTGTATGTAGTAAAAGTAAATGATCTGGTAAAGCTCCCAAATGACATGCTAAACATATTTTATTGTTTGAGTTTGCTTGGGGTATATTTTTGTTAATTAGACTACAGCAAATAAAACATTCACCAGGATCTCTGCAAGAATTTTTATTTTTATTGATTACATTACATTAAACTAAAATACCACATCATCTATAACCAAAATCTCTGTTGTTCCTGATAAACATGCAACAAAGCCACAGACATGACTGATACTGTAACCTGTAACCACGTCCTGTTTGTTTTATAGGAGTCGGGCATACAACACAGATGGCTTAGCTGAGTGTTTAATGTGATTCATATGAATGACATCACCGACAGCGAGATCATATTTCGGAGAGGAAAAATAAAAGCGGAAGCAAAAACACCCAGGAAAGTTTCATTGTTCACTGCATTATGATAACAGCTGCAGATGTGTGAGAGCGTCTGCTTTATTAACATCAGAAGAGCGAGAGAGGGACTCTGGCAGGGATGGCAGATCATCTCTGAGTGTCTGATTTATACATAACTGATTTATTCATTTTTTGTGGAGAAAAAGGGGCTCAAGCTGCCCGATACTGGCCCTGTTGACTGATGTCTGTAAATAAGGGGCCATTAGCAAACATCGTGCTGATGTTTATCTGTAGTGTTGCATTAAAATGTCAGTGAAAAAATGGAAAAAAATATTGTGATGGTGAGATTATTTTTAAGCTAATCTCTTTGTTTCCCTGACACAATGGAACACATGTACACAAATAAGCATAAATTAAAAAGATGTCACAACTGTTTATTGGCCAAATTGTACTTGTAGGTATCAGTACTGACCCACAGTTTTATAGATGCAGCCTTTTAAAAGATTATAGAACATACACTAAAAAAACAAACACACACAACATGTTGTCTTCCTGCAAAAGTGTGTAAATTGCACCCACAACAGGAAAAGCGGTTGGCTGCATGGAGACAAAAAGCTAAATAATAACAATACACGACAGACATCACATTGAGCTGCTGCTGCTGTATTTTCAGTAATGATGGCTGGACCTTATATTCACTGCAGTAAGTAATAGATTACATTAACACTGTTATGTCTAGTGTGCCAATATTTTATGAATAAATTATTTCACTTCATTATTTCTCTCAGTAAAATCATGCAAGCAAATCCTCAGATGTGAAGACATGAAACAGAAATGTTTGAAATTTACACACAATTCCATGACATCATCATGTTTATTGAGAGTTCCCATTAAAATGCTCCTTTTTTCATGAACTTTGAATCTCATTCCAAGAAAAGAACAATAATAATTTAGTAACAAGCATTTTACTTTATGTTCATCCCATAAAAGAATTCCCATGTACAAGTATTAATAAAATAAAATCTCTGAGACAGAAATCTTAAGATCTGGAACCATAAAACCAAATCTGTCCCACTGCATGCAAGGATAACAGACATTAATCAATAACTACATAACTAATTTATGTGTAATTTCAATGACGTACACCCTCAAGCAGAGAAACAATAAAGTAGACTGTGCTGAGAATATGTGAGATTTACAGAATTTAACAACAACCAAAAGTCAAACTGACAAAAATGAGAATTTAATTCAAATTTCAGTTTTCAGAGATTCACTAAAAATGATTTTCTGTTGTTCTAAAGAGATTTGACCTCTGCGTGAACTCAAATGCACCAGCAGGGAACAAAATAATCCTACATTAACTATTAATTGACATTTTTAACCTCTTTTGCACCCTGTCCTGCTCCTCTTTAACACTCCACATAGTGGACACTGGAATTTCTTCTCCCATCGGGCACTGGGCCTCTCAGGAACTCCTTGACCCTGCAGCATGATCCACTTTGCCCACATTTCCCAGAATGAGAAAGAGCCGCCATGTCTAATTGTACCCAATGGGCTTAATTAGCTTTGTGTGCTGGCGTCGACGTATGCCAGAGGTGGATATATGTATATACTGTAAGAGCCTCTGCATGATAAACACTTGGAGCTGAGCGTGCTCTGCTGTGCTGAGCTTGCTCGGCTTTGAATCAGGCTGAATATTTGTTTGGAAATGTGGAGTTGAGGGTAAGCAATCTGAAGAGGAGGGAAGCAGTGTCTATTGAAAAATCTACATGATGACACAAACAATTATGAGGAGAATTCATAACAGGGCCAAGATGGCTCCTTATGACCTATTTTGGATGTTTCTCCTGGCAAAGCAGGAACAGAGGAGAGAGAGCGAAAGAGAGAGAGAGAGATGACTGAAGTCTATTGGGGCTGAAAGCAAAATATGAAGAGACTATTACTGCTGCTCAGGTCTTTCAGCACCTCTAGTGATAGCAGGGCAGGAAAAAAACAGGCAGAAAAAAATGAGAGATCAAAAAGAGGGAAGGTTCTGGTTAAACATTTGAGAGAAAGAATGGAGGCAAAAGGAGAAGAAGAAGTGGAGAAAGTGATACAGAGAGAGATGAAGAAAAGGAGTAAGAGGGCGTGTGGGTGTATGACCAGTGTTGTATTTCATCTCTGTGTAGTGGACGTCTTAATCAACAGTGTCAGGTTTTCTTTTTGGAGGCTGCATGGTGTTTTTCACGCTGACAGCGGAGGCTACACGCGAGTGGCAAACAGGACAGAGAGGAGGCTCATAAGCAGCCCCAGCTTTGCATAAAAATATGCCAAATGCAATATCATTGTTTCGTGTGCGTATTTGTTGAACTGGGGAAGAGGAGGAAAATAAAGTTTGACTGTAGAGGCAGAAGATCCGTGCTGGCTTGCAAAGCGACTAATTGCACATCAGAATTTACAGTTTAACAGCAAAATGCATCTAAATACAGACGTGGAACCAAAGTGGGGGAAAAAAAGTTTAAATTTGTTTTATAGCAAAAACAAAAAAAATCATCTGCTTTTCAGTTCACAGGGGACTTTCTTTAATTAAAGGAAAATTTGCACAAAAAAACAACCTTTCCCCCTTTTTCCTCCTCTTGTCTTTGAACAATTTTAATAGTTTGTATATGTTTGACACAAGAAGGCCTGAAAATGGATTTAAGAAAGAAAACAGATGCACAATTTATCACACTTGTGGGTAAAAAAAAACAAAACCCTCCACTGTGCTGTGGTTTTTCACTTTTCACTTAAATAGTGTATCTTATATCCATGTCTTACTGTTTGTTTAGTGTAAAACTAAGATGCTTTATGGATGCAGAGTTATAACACATGATAATGCATGACATGCAACTGCAGCCAAATAACAAATCCCCTGCATGGAATCGGTCCTATATTATAATCCCAGCAGCTCTGCTTCCTATTGTCAATAACTTGCTGTATTATAGAAGTAAACATGCCCAATGAATAGAATATCTCAGTACTTAGAGGCGAGGGTAGTGAGATTAGTAGCCAGATGTATATTAGTTAAATTAGTTAAATTTCAGGTCTTATTACCACACAAAAGTACATCAACGACACATTCAGTGAATTTCTACTAGAAATTTATTGATGTATAAAATGCTTTCTTCATTAATTACTTTTTAATATTTTTATATATAGAGAGAGTTTGTTTTATGTAAATTTGCACCGTCCTATTTGCTTTTGTACATTTTTTGCACATGCTTTTATTTTTCTGCTTTAAAACATTTTATTTTGACATGAGGCTCTTGTTGTATTATGTGTCCATAATAAAAATAAAAAGCAAAATAAAATAAGTACAGTTCTTCAGGATGATGCACGCAAGTATAAAAGTCAGCGTGGTCATGATGAAGAATGGCTCCCCTAAGACTGTCAAATAAATGAGCAGCAAATTTCAGCGCTGTAGCTGCTCCAGGTGCTGTGAGCCCCTTCGGTATTTTAAAATGCAACAATCACAAATTTATATTGTGCAAAATCAGTCATAACCCCTTTCCCTCATAAAAATACAGTGGACTTCAAAGTATCTGTGTGGCTATATAGACAAAAAATAATTCAGTCCAAAGAATAAAAGTGTATTGCAGGAGTGTGAATGGTAACAACAGGAAAGAACGCAAAGCATTGTGCGCATTCATATGAACCTTTCCGTGCAGACTTCAGTGCATTCGTGTGAAGTAAGGAACATAAAGTTGTGACTGATGATTATTTATTGTAACGCAGGTTGGTCGGTGAAATATGCTGCAAACTCCTGAGCTGTAAACAGTGAGCAGGCCAGGAGAGCTTTTATGGAATACTTGTACCCGTGCTGCAGGAGTGTGACACCTCCTGATTTATGGCTGTATTTAGATAAGACGCCGCCGTAAATGGTTTCTAAATAGCGTCAAGGTCATGTAATGTAATGGGATAATGTTTTTAGGCGATGGCGATAAGATGATGTGTTTGGTGGGCGAGGAGCTGCGCGAGGAAGAGGGAAAAAAATGATAAAGCCAGTGCAGGCCTTCTCCTTCAGGTATGACGCGGACAGGCCGCTGATTCTGTGCGCCAAAAGTAGCACAAAAAAATTCCTCAAACGGGTCATTTACACTTCTCATTACTCTCTGACATTCACATCATGTTATTACTGGAAAATAAGACGAGGATAAAAAACTGGTCAGGCCTTTTCACTCTGATAAAATAGTTCTAAACTTTGACATGTGACATAAGAAAATGGCCATTACGCCTTAAAGAAAATATTTTTAAAAAACCTCAGATAATCTTTAAAGAAGGACCGAAAAAGAAAAATAATTTCATGTTTTTAAAGCAACTAAAGTGATACGTGAGCACGCCGAGGTTCGATAAAACGGATAAAATGATGTCGATTTTACAATGTATGCATAATTCTACCTTTTTATTCGCCCATTCTTTTAAATGTTAAATGTTTAGCTGAACAAAAAGATAAAATCTGCTTTATTCAGATTATTTGGGATTATCATTAAAAACAGTCGAATTGTCTAAATTTTGTGAGTTGGTAAATCTTAATTCTTTTTGTTTTTGAAATTTATACACACAGGCTTTAAAAAAGTACTTTTCATATTTTTTATTTTTTATTTAAATCTCTGACTCCATGTAGTCCAACCTGGAGTTGTTAATACAAATAAAAATGTAGATAATACAGTGCTGCTCCAAATCAGTGGCAGAAATGATTAAGCGATGTCAGTGCGTAAAGTTCGTGCGTAAAAGCTTTCCAAAAGTAAAACAAGACTTTGTAAATCTGTAAATCTTTGTAGGATTCAAAGTACTTTCTCCTGCAACATTTTCGGATAGCCGATATTTGCTCCTTGTGCGGGGTCTTGAAATTATGGTGCATGTTTTCAGAAGCCTATCCAGACTCTCCTCCCATCCTGGGCGCTGCCCTCGATTGGCTGACTCCTTTCCACGCAGATATCCAAGTCATATAAACCTGGGGCCTCACACCTTCACCAGGGTCAAATTTCCTGGTCAAGTCAGAGCTGCCTCGTTTGGAAACGATTTCAAGAAGGAAACGCAAGTGGAGCTCTGCACATCGCCGAGATTTCTTCTGTGGAATTTAAAACGTTTTTCTCGGCCTGGGCGTTCAGAATGAATACGATGTGAAAGTCGGCGGTTGTTTTTGTTTGACTTGTTAATAAATCCAGAGGAAGACGTATTCAAATCTTGAATGATTTCTTTTGGCTGCAGATCCCCGAGCAAAGATCGTTTTGGGGCGGCAGCAGAGAGAGGCCGAAGGGAAACACGGCAACGACCATATTTGCAATCCCGCTCAGCATGAACCTCATCGGGGGCTACCAGCATCACCACCACCTGATGCACGAACCCTTCCCTTTCGTCCAGCGGTGTCACCAGGATGCACCGTACTTCCAGAGCTGGGTGGTGAACCACGGCGAAGTGCCCCCTGATTTCCAGATTCAGGCGCCCTACCCAGCCGCGGAGCTGGGAGCGCCCGGAACGACGCACGATGCCCGGCTGGAAGGGCTCCAGGCCGGGATGGGGAAGAGGAGAGCGTCGGGGCCGAAGAAGGAGCGCCGGAGGACGGAAAGCATCAACACAGCTTTCGCCGAGCTCAGGGAGTGCATCCCCAACGTGCCGGCGGACACAAAACTGTCAAAAATTAAAACTTTACGCCTGGCGACCAGTTACATTGCTTATCTGATGGACGTCCTGGCCAAAGACTCCGGGGAGACGGAAGGCTTTAAGGCCGAAATTAAGAAATTTGAAAACCGGGATTTGAAACGAAAACGGGAGCTGGTAAGTTACGAGTGTCGAAGTGAAGTGCCGAATCAAAATGACCCCAACCCAAAGCATTTTTCTGGGATTCAGTAACATGTTAGTCATTGTAAAAGCAGCTGTAGACCTGAAAATGTTGAACGCTGGACGAAACAGTTCAGCATGACCTTAAGGATTGAAGTACCGTTAATGTTTAACCTGCAACCAAAGCCTTTATATCGCTTTATAATTATATCAATTTATTTCATCTCATTTTTCCTTCAAATAATTCCTAGTTATGAGTCCCAGTTAAACTATCGGACAAATTATATTTTAAACCAACATATCAAAAAATAAAAAACATCTAACAGTTTGTGTCTGTAAACATTTATGACGTATTAATTATAGTGAATGCATAATGTCTGCTAACAGTTTCTAATTGTAGATTTAGACTCAGATGTTTGGGCTTGAATATGTGCACGCCTAAAATATTGATATGAATAACCAGCAACAATTATTATTATTTATTAATTATATAGCTCCTAATCATAGCCGAAGAAAAGTAAATGTCCTTTCCTTATTAGATATACAATAAAATGTTGTTTTAGACAAATGATAAAGTCATTATCGTTTCTATGAATTTAAAAGATTACTAGTTAATATTGGGGTACGTGTCAGGCGATACAGACTTTTAGCTTGATGCTCCGACCCAGAAGAAGACTTACTGTCAATTACTGAAATCCTGTGATGTCATAGCCGTGAATGCGTCACTTAAGCCTTCAGTTTTCTTCAGATTACATGAGGAGGACAAACTTAGACTCCAAATCCAGATTTATTTATAAAGCACATCTAAAAACAGAGTGCATCACACGAGACAAAGATTGGAATACAGTTGCATATGATGTGCGAAATAGTGCAAAAAGGTCAAATAAAATAAAAGCAAAGTAACCCTGAGCTCTCCGTCCTGCTGATTATGTTGTGGTGTTTTGGTCTCCCTCCTCATTCTCATCATCCTCCCCCTCCTCCCACAGACCGACGGCCTGCCGGAGTCCTTGGGAGCCGAGAAGAAGGTGAAAGGCCGGACCGGGTGGCCGCAGCAGGTCTGGGCTCTGGAGCTGAACCAGTGACATCCACTTCTCCACCCGAAAAAACCTCCTCAGAGACTCTGGATTCAAATCAGATTTAAAATAAAACAAACCACTGAGTGAACCTGAGCACGTTGCTGTGGCCGTGCAGCGATGCGCAAAAAAGAGCGAACTAAAGGACAACAAGGTGGAGGAACGGTGGAGAACTCCAGGACAGACGTCTTCTTTTCTCGTGGCGTGGTTTCTAAGCCGATTTACAGATCCGACTGTAGGTGTTTGATATTTGTGGTATTTCTGCTTTCTTGATGTTTTCTACCCCTGCGGACCAGATGTCGCGATGGAGGGTGTCAAAAACACATCTGTCTCCCCTTAAATGTGTGTTTACCTGACTTTGTCTTCCCAGTTAAAGGAAATGAAGCTTAAAATAAATAAATTATAAGAAGGTGGAAGAAATCTTCAGTATGAAGCCATTTAAATCTAGATATGTTTAATTTGAATTTTGAGCTGCGCCATAATCATTTTTTATCGCATTTCTGGCGTGATTTACATTTTTTTTTTCAGATCAGAGACACCGGTTTTCATTTCTCAGTGTTAATAATTTATAGATTTTTGTCAAACCAGGAAGCAGTTATAACTTTCAGTTTTGTGCGTGTTGGCGTATTTTTTTTCTTCGTTTTTCTTTCTTTCTTTTTTTGTTTTTAATATGAATATTTCATTTCTTACCCTAAACTTACTGTACTTAATTTACTTAATGCTGACACAAAAACGTGTACAAAATAAGACTAGAAAATAATTTACATGTCAAAAATAAAATTAAAATGTTAACTTTTAAATCAGGGATCGAGTAAGTACTATAAAAATCATAGATGTCTGGCTTCTAAAGATACAGTCAAATAAACGGAAGCCGGAAGAAACACATCATGAAAGAGGAACGCGTTTTTGTTTATCACTGTTTCATCCCGCTGTAATATTTCATTTTCAGGCACTTTCGTCCACAGTAGGTTTTCCCAGCTCAATTATCTCCCAACAGACCCTGTGTGTGTGTGTGTGTGTGAGTGTGTGTGTGAGAGAGAACTCTCCGGGCTGTTGTTTCGCGTAGGAATCGTATTGAAATTGCTGAATCTACCTCAAATACTCTACACGATGTCACTGTCCGCTGGGAGAAGACACCGACTGTTCAGTTAACGCAACTTTATTCACTCCGTCATGTAAAACGTAAAAAACAAAACAAAACAAAATCAAAAGACCCAAAAAGATAAAGGTTTATTCATGTGCGCAGTGGTGATGGAAATGTGCATTAGATGTGAAATTATATATATATATATATATATATATATAGTTCCGTAAATAAATGATTATTTTAAGACACTAGCTGTGTGTGGTGAAAGTGTTTTTTCCCCATCATGTTTAAAATTATTATCATTATTATTATTGTTGTTGCTTTATTTTTTAGCCACGTAGGTGTTATACGCATTGCTTGGTCCCAAGTAAAAAAAAAAAAAACATACAAAAATAAACCAATAACAACTAAAGCCGTATGGATATTAGTTTTTTTTTCGAACATTAGGAAATTTTTTTTTTTTTTTTTTTTTACATTTATTTAAAATGTAATATTTCTCATTACTTTTTTTTTTTTTTTTTAATCTTACTTTTACTCATTTTTTCCCGAGTTTGTTTCACCAACAGAAGTTATATGTAGGCCCACATCTAAATTATCCATTTGTTAATGCTTTTCTGGCATGTTTTAAATCTACATATAATTTTAAATAACATAAAAAGGAATATGTTAAGCGGTATCATGTAAGCCGGATGCTGTTCAACAAATTCATTACTTTGAAAATGTAACGCTGTCCTTATCCTTTAAATAATTTCCACAGGTTGACAGTCTGCTGTTCTCCACATTTTCCATCATATTATTTATTTATCTTTTTTTGCAAGAAGCTAAATAAAAGTACAGCGTGAAGTAAGTGTTGTTTCCAAATGTACGAAAAAAAATCAATGCACTGCTGTCGCGCTACAGTAGCAACAGTGACGCCTTGTGGTCGATGGGTGTCATTGCAAAAATACAGCATGAGGAAACTGCAACTTTTGACCAAGTAAAAGAAAACTTTTTCTTCATCTTTAAATATAGTGTGGAGGAAAACATGTAGGACAAAGTCGAGGCATCTGAATCGCCAGTGTATTTCGTTTCAAAAAATAAAAATACAGTGCCAATATCTGTAATAGAAATTGAGTTCATTTTCAGGCTCTCATGCAGAAAGCATTAAATGAAGAGCTCCAGTTTAAACATCATAATCCTAATAAACTGAAAATAATTTGATGCTAAAGTACTATAAAGGATAATACATTAAACCATTGAAGCATAATGTGTATATAACTTTATTTAAAAATATCTCCAGCTGTCCAGCGATGCATTACTTACACGTTCTGCTTCATCTATAGTGATAGAGCATAAGGTATTTGTAGATTGTACTCCATGCCACTTATTTTAAGAAGTACAAAGTATATTATTTACAGAGAAAAAACTTAAAGCACATCACGTTACACTGCTGGTTCTATTGTACAATTAGTCTGGTGTTATTAACCTCTGGTCACAACATGTTAAAAGAGCAGAGATGAGGCTTTTTCTTCTTCCTGTACAATACATTTATTTATATTAATAGGAGCAACAAGCAGTCATACTTAAATATGTTTCTTTTTCCTAATACAACAATTAGGTTAACGTGGCATGACCTACACATTAATAAAGATGGATGTTACCTACATGACACTAACAAACCTACAAGCAAAATTTAAAATGTGACACTTAAAAAAAAAAGAGAGTGAAAAGGACAAACCTGACACAAATCGTGCGCACAATTATCCAAAGTGCACGTACGATCCGTGCCTCCGCCACCATAAAAGAGAAAGAGGATGTGTCTGTAAAATAGCAAAGATGTCCGTCACCTGGAGGTTGCAGCAGTGCTTTAAAAATTTTTAAATAAACTTATAGGTTGTCAGCAGCGCGTTTGATTTATCACATTAAGTGTTTTTAAACACATCAACAGGTGGTTAACGGTGGCTAGCAACCCAACAGCTCCCACTCATTTCCCATCACTTCAGGCAACTTAAAAAAAAAAAAAAAAAAAAAAAAAAAACAGAAGGGGAAAAAAAGAAACTGAACAAAAGTTAAAAAAATAAACAAAAAACCAAACATATTATTTCTTTTGCTTTAAATGTAAATAACTGGTACTATACAGAGAAAAAACGTGTTGCTGTTTGATGCTGTTTTACTGCCAAATGAATCGTGCTGGACTGAAGCAGCAGCAGGTTTACCACTATGAAAAGGTTTTTTTAAAGTTTTAAAAATTTTAAATCTCACCCGCCAATACGGAAGAAGGGCATCCACATGTAATACATATTCAAAATTGGGAATAAAAGAAGAGCATTAACTTTTTTTTCTCCCACTTTCACCAGGCTAACCTGTTAGCCCAGTTTGGAGGAATGAAATTATCCGCTGTAAACACCGTCCGATGGCAGCACAATACAGCCCAAACCATTCATGCAGGCACAGCTTTCACTTAATGTGGAATGAAAAAAAAGAAAAAGAAAATAGAAATGATATATGCAACCAGACACAACCTTTGAACAACTTGTGGAATTAAGGCTGAGCTAAAGCTTACTTAAACTTAAACTGGGTTACAGAAATAAAGAAATTAGCAGGTGTATGTTCACAGGTACAAAAGAAAAAGAAAAAAAAGAAACCACTAACAAATAGAAGACCGAGTCACAATGTATCACATCCTTACTCAGTTCTTCTTCTTCTTTTAATGTTTTACACATCATTTATAATCATCATCTTCACCCTTTGCAGCTTTTAAAGAGTGAACCTGAGCCTTGATGTTCTGGATGTGACTTCAGACCAGGGTAGCATTTCTTTTCCAACAGTCACGTATGAAGAAAGAAGGAAAACAAAAATTAAAATCCCACTTATCATCGCATCATTCAGCTCCATCTCGCAGTCCCGTTTGGCACAAGCATTCCTCACTGTGAGCGTGTTTAACAGTCAACTTGGCAAAGAAAACCAAAATTACCAAAAGTTGTTTTGTTATCTTTTTGACTCTTAAGGCAGGATACTGCATTCAGCTAAGTCGCTTGAGTCGGACGCTGTTCTTTTCTACATATAGACACAGTTGTATGTATGTGTCAGTATGACGACAAAACTCTGCAGAGTGAGTCCTGGTAATCAGCAGTCTTTATGGTCCTGGCTTTCGTAAATCAGGGAATACCTTGAAGAGGGCCAAGTCAGAAGGGAGAGACTGCATTTCTGTGAAGAGGGCCAAAAAGCCAAAATGAACTCATCTCACCCTGGATTTCGGTTTTGAGTCCTTTAAGGACAACAGCAGTTCATGTTCTGCTCTCAGAGGAGAGGAGGAGGAGGGTGCAGAGGAGCTGTTACTGAAGTCCAGGTTTTGTCTGTAGCTACAGTTGTTGTTGTGGTGGTTGTAGCTGCCGCTGTGATGGTTGTGGGGGAAGTTTAGTCCAGCGGTTTGCCACCGTCCCCTTTCTGGTCCAAGCGGCTCTTGCTGCTCTTCACCATGTAAATAAAGTAGGTCAGCGTCTCCTTCTCATTCACCGGAATATTCCGGAAGTGACGGCTCACCGTCTGTAGAAGGGAGAGAAAGAGGGAAGCGGTTAAAAGAAAAGCGATATACATCGTTTGTTTCAGGGTTGGTAAGAGAAAAGACTGAGACTGCATACCTCACTGCTGAAATCTTCCTCCACACCATTAAATTAAATCCCCAGAAGGAAATCTGGATCCAGATTAGTTTGTGATATTTGTAATTGAGAACATGGAGACACAGTTTCTCATTTTTTTGCACTTGTGAAATATCAAACTTTTCCATATCTCACACTGGTTTCCCAAGTTTTCCTAGAGCCAGATTTGGAGAAACTTTAAAAGTTGATCACTTCTAAGTTGGCGCCTCCTCTGATATGATGTTTATACAACTCAGTCACATAATAATGAGCAGCGTTTTTGGGAGTTATTATTGTAGAAATGCTCCATTGTTGTCCAAAAAATGAGAATGACTTTATACTTCTTCAAAAAGCAACCCTGTGATTCCTCTTACTCAGCTTTGACTAATAAGTTGTTGAAAACTATGTAAACACACCTCTTACAAACATTAACTAAAGTCTCTACGCCGGTTTTGTCTGAACAGGCCAGAAAAGAAATTTCCCTAGAAAAACTCTAGAATTGAGAGAAGACGCAACACCACCTGTGAGACCCCTCACACCTGAAGAAACTTGGATTATATGATTAATAAACTGACTGACTTAATATTTAATGATGCACGGGTGCCCTCGGGACACCTACAATCCTTGCTTTAAGAAGAGTTGGTGCTTCTAACCTCTTCTTGATCATTCATTTGCAAAGAGGACCAAGTGATGCATCAATCAAAAGCAAATGGAGTTGAATTTAAAGCTCAGGGAACAAAAACACTTTACGGAGTGAAAACAACACTAAAGAGCAAAACTGGCTCCACTGAATTTATAAGTACTGGAAACAGTCCTTGCGGTGTCTGCACTGAAAGCATCGATCACCAAAAGCACCGAGCCTAAACTGAACCCTGAAAAATAGCCCTTTGTGTTCTTTACCTCGACTTTTACAGAGCCAAACATCCTCTGCTTAGCCTCTCACATTGCTATGGTTCTCCTGAACACGGCTGAACACAGGACAGCTGTAACTGGTTGTGGGGCTGTTGACTGGTGTTTTATTAATGATGTGGGAGGCTCGTTAATAGGAGGGTTTGAATGTGACTAAAAGCCTGGGGAAACATCCAACTTACAGCCCAGTTTGATTTCATTCATTCCCACTGTTAGCCCAACACCACATCCGACCCCGGCTGACCCCGTCTCAGGATGACCGGGAGCGCAAAGCACAGAAGGTAATTATAAGGATGAGGGCGGAGCTGGCTGCACCGAGTCCACCTGTCGATTTGGGAAATCAGTCTAACAATTTCCCATTACAGCTGAATGGGAGCGCCAACACTTCCTATATCACAGCACACACTAATGAGAGCAGCTCAGTGATCAACAATCCCAAAGAAATCTTTAAGGAGCACATTAGTGAAATTTCAATAGAAGAAAGAAAAATTTGTGAGATGTACTGGATTTAAAAACCCAAATCCACTTTCACATTAGTCTCACTGATGAAAGGAGTTAGGCTACATAACACCCTAAATGAAAAGGATCAGTTCTGCTGTTACCTCTGCCAGCTGGGCCTTATTGAGGCCGGGCCTGGTCTGCAGCTTGTAGTGTCGCTTGTAGCGTCTCAACGTGTTCACTTGCAGCTGGAAAAGGTCCACCTGAAATCACCAAGAGAAGCAGGGACTCAGTGAGTCGGTTCAAAGAGAGGATGAGCTTTTTTTAAAAAAAAAGAATCCTGCTTTCCATGATTTATGTAAGGCTCCCAGTGGTTTCTGCCTCTTTTTCAGCTTTTAAAGGCGCTGAAACTTTAATAATGCACAGAGAGAAAGTGGGTCAATGCAGCATGAAAACAAGTAAATTTAGAATGGATTTATTTTTCTTAAAGAAGGAAATTGTGGCAATCCAAATGTGGTCTGAGCTTAGTGCTGCCTTCTCAAATATGGCTGCACTGGGGAACAGACAAACATCCACTGTGGGGGTTCAAGGAGTTTAAATGTATCATTACAGGCCACTAGGAGTGCTCTTGAGCACAATGAGAGGGGACCCTTACTAACAATGAACCCACAGCTCTCATTACACAACCCAAAAGTTAATACAGGACAAATATTACCCATCCACACCAAGTTCTCTTCAACAGCACAAACCTCATGGCACACACTATCGAGTGCATGCTGACTAAAGCTAGCTAGCCAGGTGGAATAACAACCAACGGGAGCAAAGACGCTCCAAAATAACTGACCAATAGGAGAATTTGTCAAATTTTATTATTTAATGTTATTTTATTTTTTATAAAGGTAAAACTTATTTTGCTTTGTTTCTGGTGGCGGTGCTTTAGTGCTGGGCTCAGATAGCTCCGCCCACCCCAGTGACAGGAAATCAGGTGAGGCAAAGAAAAAGAGTTAGGTGTTTTTACCCAGAGAGAAATAAAGTTTGTTTGCTGCACAAACATTAACGAGCCATATTTAAATGTTTAATTTTGCTTAACAGAAGTGTCTCTTTTTTCAATTATAACATTAAAAAGGTACCATCTATTATATGTACTTCTGACAAAAAAGTAACATAATGTAAACAATATAGTGACATACTCAAAGCCACTTGAATCTAAATGAAAACAGTGATACTAATTTGTGGTCACACCATCCAGCCTTATGTGAGTGGTTAACACATTCACCTAGAGCTGGGCGATAAAACGATAACGATATGTATTGCGAAATAACTTTTTCTCGATAGAAAAATGAAACTATTGCGATAGACCTCATCTCTCTCTTCCTGTCTTATAAAAAAAACCAATAGCCAATAAAAATTAAGTAGCGCAGAGCCGAACCAATCACAGCCGCAGCGTCACGTCACGTAACTTGTTACGTACAGCTCAAGTGCCAAGGCGCACGTGTGTATTTGTTTGAGAAGCAGCCAGCCGCCGTGCCGGGTTTTTGGTGACCAGAATACCGAAGGGAACACAGATGACGGTTCCAGTGTCGGAGAGATTGTCGAAAGGAAAGGCCAGAGAAGTTCCGTAGTGTGGAGGTATTTCGGCTATTTCAAGTCTGACAAAAAACAGCGTAACGCGCACTGTAAATTGTGCTGAAAGCATGTTCCCACAAAGTCTGGAAATACAACAAACCTTTTTTATCACCTGAAGCAGTGCCACCCACTGGAGCACGCTCAGTCTCTGACTGAAAGCGCTAATTCGTCATCGAAAACAACCAGGGGAATCCTGTGAAGCAGCAACAGTCAATTGAGTCGGCCGCCAGCGTCTTACCATATGACAAAAAGGTAAGAGCCATAGCAACATAACGAATGCCATAGCTTACTGTCTTGCTAAAGACATGCTACCAATAAACACGGTCGAAAATGAAGGATTCAAGCAGCTAATTAAGGTAATGGATCCTTGTTACTGACTCCCTGGACATAAACATTTCTCTCAGACAGCGCTTCCAAAGCAATATTATGTAAGTTGGTCAATTTTGTCTCTTTTTCTGTAAAATAAACTAAGATTTATTTTTAGAATTAATATTTTGTTTCTAAGTGGAACTGACAATTTAGTAGTCTGTTTTGTTTGTTCTATTTTGAAACTTAAACGCTTTAGCGGCTGCCTTTTGTGTAGATTGTAATATTTGCCTTTATTTTGCATAAAACTGGTGGTGGTCAGAGGGCCCGGTGGCGCCAGTGTCCGGCAGCCTCGCCTCTGTCAGTGCGCCCCAGGGCAGCTGTGGCTACAACGTAGCTTGCCATTGCCAGTGTGTGAATGTGTGCGTGAATGGGTGAATGACTGAATATAGTGTAAAGCGCTTTGGGGTCCTTAGGGACTGAGTAAAGCGCTATACAAATGCAGGCCATTTACCATTTTTACCATAAAACTGAAGCCTCATTTTAAGTACATCTGCCCTGTTGAACATATTATGGAAAATGAATATTTAAATCAAAACAAGCTGCTGATTATTTCACATTTTATTTGTGAGCAACATCACATTTAAATCTTACATATATAGTTATTTGGCTTATATCGTGATATATATCGTTATCGCCTGAAATGAAAAAAGCATATCGTGATATGAAAAAATCTTATATCGCCCAGCTCTACATTCACCTTAGATGGCAATCTTTGGTTTGAGAGACAAACAGGCTCAGGGGAGCTAGCATACTCCTGCCAATCCCTTCCACTCACTAACTGATGCCTACAAAACTGGGAGTTTATAAACAATATTAAAGGGCTCCCTGCTTGCAAAGCTCAGTGCCAATCATGTTATTAAATAAATGGAGCTGTTGAAGTCAAAAAGAGATGATCTGACTGAGGCAGCAAGACAGGGAAACGCCTCCATATGGCTGCAAAGGAGCAGGAAGAATTGCTGCAAACACAGAGGACAATGCTCATAAAGTATGCAAAGCAACATCTGGATAAACCAGAGTTCTTCTGGAGACGAGTGCTGATGTGGATATATTATAACTGAGGTTTTAATATCAAGCTTAGAATTTTTGCAGAACTGATGTATACATCGCAAGGTCAGTAAAGAAAGTGAAACCAAAACTATTGCAGGGAAATCATCCAAAGCATTCCTCAAAGTCCATCATGGACTGCTTAGAAAAACAAGCTTTTAAACATGAGGTACGTGGAAAACATTGAAAGCAAAGAAAGAAACTTGAATACTTGGACAACAGAACTTCAGCATCATTATAATGAGTAATGTTTCACTCCCTGTTACCTCGGGCACCTCAACATCATGATCTGGGGACTCCCCTCCATCATCGCTGGTCTTCCTCTTCCTCTTGTTGCGAACACTCTGAATGAAATTCTTGTGAAAGTCACAGATGTAGAGATGTCGAACCTGTGGAAAAAGATGGGAGAATTCCATTAATGCAAAGTTTTAGGTTTACCAGTCTCACTGGTCATTTCCAGATTGTTTAATACAGTTTTCAAAAATGATTCTAAAGCTTCTGCTTTAATGTAAAAAAAACCCCAAAAACCCAACACTTCTCTGTTTTTGCCGTTCTACTTTAAGCCTCTCGTTTGTTTGTGGTGTCTTAACACAAGCAGCCATGCAGCAATCATCCAAAATGTGTCACTCAAAACAGGAAGTGTCTCATTAAAGACCTCCACACTGAAACTGTGACTCTACGCTCTGCTCGTCTTCCATGTGTTGCCTCATCTGAAAGCCTCTAACGCAACAATCCCTGTATCTTTGTGTGATCATAAGCACGTAACTCCTCGAGGCCACACTTTCACTGTATGACGTGTCACTTGAGTCCCTGCATGTCATGAATTAACTAGGAGAGCAAACAAACACAAATGAATAGAAGCTCATTCCCTGAGCTGACACATGGGTCTAAGAAATCAACACGCCCACGGACACCGCTTTCTAGGAAACACACAGGACACAAAAGAGAGTGGACACCGTGAGGAACAAAGCATGCAGAGTGGCTTAATGCAGCAACAACAGACACCTGTACACTCGTCAATATGAAACTGCTGTACATAACGGGGAAAAACTGGGGCCCGTAGGTTCTTCTTAATCTTTTTTAATGTTGTGGACACACTAACAGAAGTCTTCATTGGGTAAAGGATGCACAGCAGATCACACAAGGATGCTATGTAAACCCACCAAAAGGATTACCGTATGTTTGTGTTATTTAGCAGCCGCAGTAATGCCGACACCGTTCATGAGCTGCTCATTTGCCAATTGTTTAAATCAGTGTTTCTCAAAGTGTGAGGGAATCTGACTAAAAGGAAGAATATACACCAACTCATTTCTGTAATGAAAATAAAAGAAGGGTTTGCCATTGTTATTACTGGAATTTTGCTTTGATACAGATTTGCTGTTTTTGTTAATAACTGATAAAAACTTTCTCCAGCTTTTAAAGTGGGGCATACTCAAAAGCTTGACAGCGTTCTCTTCAAATGTGCCAATCTGCTGATTTTCTCCAGTTTGTCACTTGGTTAGATGACCCTTTTTTGTTCGGTTTGCAAATGTTGCGCTGAGCTACAGAATGCTTTTGCTTTTGTTCCCCGACACAGTAAACAAAACCAGTGTTTGTGGAACTATATGGCAGCCTGTCAGCCCCAACAATATTGAGTTTCAGTCATATTCCCAGACATCTTTGTGCAAAGAATACATTGACAAAACTGGAGCTGGGAACAGTTGCTCTCACAGTATGAGGCCCTCACGATGGCCCGAGGCACTTTTACTTTAACGATGTCGTTGATATATTATGGACCCTACAATTTTTATTCATTATCCTGGTGCTGTAACAATAATTTCCCAATAATTTCAATAAAGTATCTACCTATAATGTCTGCTCACTCCGAGTAAAGTGCTGTCTGTTGCTAAACACTGTGTGATGTTATCATAACTGCCAGGACTAATAAAGCAAATATGAAAACAGAACTTCTAAAAAAAGCCTCTGCTTCACGTCTCAAGAAGTGTCTCTCACTGTGGGCCCACACAGACCACGTGATAACTGCTGGCACAATCAGCTGTAATAAATGCGTATCAGACAGCGCGTGCCATTAAAAAACTGCCATAAAAGAAGCCAAGTAGCTGCAAAGCTCTTCAGCAGACACACAGTATCGATGCGGTGTGGAGTTTAACTTTAACAATTGTCGACAGCCGGCATTAAAACTCGATTGTTGCTATAACTGGACTGACATTAAGCAACTCGTTAAGCTTCCCTGGCAACAGCCATTTTATGAGCAGCGGCGGGGGCGTGTTGGAGAAAACTGTTGCGACGACAGAAAGCTCTGAGTTCGGGACACTGCTATCCCACACGACGCTCAAGTAACGAGCACAGCTAACGTCAGCATGACAGCTAAATCTCTCAGTAAGCAGGACCACCACAGTCCGCTAACTTTAACTTCCAGCAGGACCGGAAAGCTCCAACTCCTCCTCTGTGGTCACAATAACTGACGCTAACCGGCTAACTAGCATTAGCTGACAGCTGCTCAGATTCCACCAACTTTCAGCCACCCCCCGCACTCTGTTTAAGACTTTAAAAGACACAATAACATGGTTTGTCTTACACTCTTGTCGATGTCCAGTTTGAGCTTCTTCTGTGATATGCTCTTCTGGATTCTCTTGCTGAAGGAGGCGTTTCCAGCAGACCGGCCGCAGCGTTCTCCGTCCTCAATCAGGCAGCAGCTCTGGCCGTAAAACGGCGGAGCAGGCGGTCCGTCGTGGCTATCTTCCTCTGTGCTGAACCCATTCATTCTGTACGACTTGTGGCAATGTGCCTGCTTTAACCTCAACGATTAAAAAAGGAGCGCCAACAAAAAACACAAACAGCGTCAGGTGGGACACTTAGTCTCCTGTTCACCCGTTGCCCTTTTTTGAAAGACAATTCTGGCAACGTTAGCTAGCGAGCTACCTTGGCTAAATGGCTACAGCGTAAAGCTAACAGCCCCTGACGTTTTGATGCTGACTTGTAAGTTATTTAAAAACACGATCGCTCCCATGGGTTGAAGACATATTCATATATATCTCCGGCACACTGGCGCCGTCAGTCACCGCTTACGCTGGCTAGCTCCTGTGCTAGCGGTGCAGCAAGGTGGATGAGCTGCCGCTGATGCAGGAATTCCTTCGGTGAGACCGCCGCAGTTCGTCCCTGTAACCAGCCGTCACTTCTGCGCGTACGACAACAACCTATCTGCAACTCTGAGCTATAAAAACACTGGCGGCTACAGCTTTCTAACCAACTTTGACTAAATTACACATATAACGACGTGCACCTCTAACGATCACGGCACTCTTTCAGAAGAGCTCCTACAATGGAACATGCTCCGTCTATGGGGCGGAAGTTCCCATACTGAGCGCCCATTGGCTCATTTCGTACAAAGGCGGGCTTAATGTACAAAAAGTGACATTTACATTGGCTCTAACCAACTTCAATTTTGCAGCCCAGTTCTTCCTGTATCGTTCGGTGTCAGACGTTTTCTACTATGAATCGGAGTTAAAGGTGGCGTTGCTGCCAGTTAAAGGGGCTTTTAACGACACGGCACACTTTCGAAATCAGGTTTTCTTTCATAATGTTAAAGTTTTATTGATTTTGGACGACTCACCAGTTCTATCACACGAAGTGAGTGTATGCGAAATTGAAGGGGGGAACCCCACTTTCGTTAAGTCTGGCTTTGAATTGTTTGCGTTGTTTGGATTCGTGATACAAAGGAGACATTGTTACTAATTTGCATAACGTCACAGTAACTCGTTTACCGCTTCAAACAAACCCTCCACGTCAATATTAACAGACTGCTTTGTAGCCGCGTGCTCACGGGAGCTTAAACAGCATTTAAGATGCATGAGGACAGAATGAGGACAGAGTTGTTCGCATCAACACGGTGCAGTTCCACCTTTGACCGCTCGAGGGAGACAAAACCTCACAAATGAATAAAAACCTGAAGAAGACCAGATTCCTTCACATGCTGTGCCTTGATTTGGCCAAACGTTTTGACTGCTCATCATTCATCATTTTGGTAACATCTCAAGTAATATAACTCTGACTTGACTGTCAAGGATATAAAACCATTTTAGTGACTAAAAATGTTGGGTTTTATAGTTCAATGGCCCTGTATGTGTTTTATTTATTTCTAGCCATCCATCCATTTTTCTTCACGGGGTACTGGAGCCTAACCCTGCTGTCACAGGGTGAAAGCCAGGGTACACCCTGGAGAGGTCACCAGTCTGTCACAGGGCTAACACAGAGAGTCAGGCGTTCACGTTCATATTTAGATCTATTTAGAATCACCAATTAATCTAACCCATTCAGCCAAACCACATACATGTTTGTATGGAAAGAGGCTGGAGTAACTGGTTATGACACATGCAAATACTTGAAAGGCCCCAGCTGACAGGTGAATTCCACCCCACGATTTTTTTTGCCGTGAAGCATCAGCGCTGCCCACCATTCTTTATATCTGACTGATATCCTCAAATGTTCACATGCAATTCATTGTGGTTTTCTTTTGCAAAATGGAGTTGTGTCAAGCATGAGCTAGTTTCAATTCAGCTTTATTTATACAGCACCAAATCACAGCAACAGTCAATTCAAGTTACTTTCAAGGTATACTGACTTTTGTTCAAGTACAGGTCATTCCTGGATCCTAACTTTATCCTAACTTTTAATCCAACTCTGTCATAACAACTGGCTACGTTCACTCTGCAGGTCTTAATGCTCAATTCCGATTTTTTGATCAAATCCGATTTTTTTGTCTGCGTGTTCACACTACAAATAAAATGCGACAGCAAACACGCTCTAGTGTGAACGCTCAAAGCGGCCCGCATGCGCAAAAGATGTCACATACAACGCGCTCTGTTTAGACCCAGAGCAAACAATATTGTTTGACTGATGGCCCTTAATGTAAAGACTTCGGACTTTACGTTTCCCAATTTTTGCTTTAAATTATTCTGTTATTTACATAATAATGTAGATAACCTAATAATGATCCTTATTGCAGTTTTAGAGAGGAGCGGTGCTTCAAAGGATAGTTGCAGATTTCTGTTAGAATCTGCAGATTATTCAGTACAAATAAAATGTTCACGTTGTCTTCCCAACAGTTTCACTGACATCTACACTGGATGGCCAGGAAGCGTTCGCGATGTCCTCTCGGGCGCTTCTCCGGCGCTGTTAATTGGCGTCTGTCTTGTGTCAGTGACGTAAAAGACGGATTTAATGCGACATGACCGTTCAAACAGCAGTCGCTTTCTAAAACATCGGATATGTATCGGATTCAGTACCACATACGAAAGTGACCCAGATCGGATTTGAAAATATCGGATTTGTGCCGTTCACACTGTCATACCAAGATCGGATATGGGTCGCATAGGGTCAAAAAAATCGGATTTGATGCGCTTTCGCCTGCAGTGTGAACGTAGCATTGCCATCATTTTTCAAATGCCACACCACATTTTGGACCGCTGTAAAGTCCATTGTTATCTTCAGTTAAAAGCTGAAAAAACTGTTGTTCAGAGTCTGCTACGGAAGATCTTAACCTACTTATGTCACAGGATCATAACATGGTTATTGCGCTTCATCCATATGTAACTGCTGATCAGTGCTGGCTGTACCTAGGTCTAGGTTAAAAACAAGAAGAGAGGTTGTGTCTTCCAAGTTGTTGAATTCTCTTCAATTGGACTTAACATCTGTGGACACTGCTGATACCTTTAAAAAGAAGATTAGCACCCCCCTGTGCAGGATTGTCTTTAATAGGTTTTATCCATTTATATTGTTTCAGTTGTGGCACGTTATGACTATTGCTTTAGATAAGAGCTATAAAAGTACATTTTACTTACTTATGCTGACATTTCATTGTGTAATTGTGTGTAGTTATATTTTCTAATATTATTCTTGTAGAAACGACTTGGATGTGTTTGACAGTAGATTAAATTGTGCTTAAGGCAACTGCAGAGCAAGAAGAAATTCAGATTCTTTAGCAAAAAGAAGAAGCAAAATCAATTGTGCTCATTCACTAAAAGGGAAAACCATTATTCAGCAGGAAAAAACTTTATTCAGCCTTATATTAGTATTTTATAATGTGTTATTGCATTATTGATTTGGTTTTAATATTATAGTCATCAGTGAAAATTAGATACTTGCTTCTTGGAAATTTTTTAATATTGTATTTTTTTTAAATTCTTATAATATTATGAACTTGTACAGGTGTTGTGTAATAAACCTTTATGTGGCTGTCGACTAAACCTAGCTGGGTAAAATAGAGTCTAATAATTGTAGTATGTGCACCTCTGAAATAAAGTTAAGTGCGAAGAAGAAGAAAAATCAAACTCTATAGCCGCCAGACAACATCATGAGAAGTCTGTGCATGTTTTTGGGGCCATTTTATCCCCTTTGCTGGTCAATATGATAAGAAAAGATAAATACACATTAAAGTATGCTTTCAGTCCATCTATTGCTTCAACCTAACCTCAACCCTGCACACAAAACCAGTTTCACCAGTTCTGGTGTGGAAGAACTTTACTTACCTGCACAGAGCCTCTGATCACAACCTTATTCATCACCTTCAGGTTAAACTGGAACACCAACCATGAGCCAGACCTTGCTACCAACAAGAGCTGCAGACCTGACTAGTGGTGCTGTAGCTGAGTGTGGACAAATAACTGCAGCCAGTTCCCAAAATTATAACAGGCTGAGCTGGCCACACAGGGAGATGTTATTGCTGTAAATGTGAATCTGTTTGTACTCCGTTGCTTTGCTGATGATGTTCTTTGTTGTCATATGTCTAATGTGATATTTACTGTCATGTGCAGACATCCCACATGAAGAGGTAGGAAATGACTGAGAGCAGGGGCGCCATATCTAGAAAAGCGGCAGATGATAGAGCGCCGAAACATTAGCAGCTTTTTCACTTTGCAATTTAGAGGTTTATATCATCAGGGAACTGCCTCTCAGAGGCAATAACATGTAAAGTGGTCGCTCAGTGTATTCAACGTTGTCCCGGCACCTCTCTATCCGAGCCAGTGTGACAAGTTGAGCGTTATATGACATCCCATGAGATGCGTGAAAATGGGCCACGCTGTGGAGCAGCGTTCAGTGAATAACTGCCGCCTAAAAGCTATCCCAGCTTCTGTGTTGACAGATGAAATGATTATGAGGTTAAGATTTTGTGTGTGTGTGTGTTTTACCATCATCAGTCACAGAGATGATTAAAGTAATTAAAGGGGAAAAAAAAGTACGGTAAGAGAGGCAAAACACAAAAGCTCAGGTCCGTGGAAGATACCCAGCGATTTAGTTAGAGAGGAGATGATTATGGTTTGAATGAGTCACTTCTCCTTGAGTTAAGCAAATACAGGGATTACAAAGAAAGAGAAAAATCTGTGCCAAATCCATCCAGGATTTGGAGTTGGAAGTAGGTAAAGTTTTGATATACAGACTGAAAGGTATTACCAAGGAGTTCAGTAAAGATCGGGTAAATTAAAACATCTGTCTTTAAAAGCAAAAACATTTTTTCAGGTACTGTTTGAAGATGGAGGAAACTAGCACATCTTCTCAGATTTTTCAATATCACTGTAGGTGCAAGGGCAAATTTCAAAACTCTTTTTAAACATTTATCAAAGAAGATTGGATTTTATCGATTCCACAAGAAGGAAAATTAATGCTGCTGACATCCACAAGCCATCTATAAATGTCAAATATGCTTACACCCCGACATCTATTCACTTTAATATCGGCTCAACCTCATAACAAAATGTGACACAGGCACAAAAAGACATATTCACTTTGTTTGTGCCTATAGCTTCTGCACTTTGTTTTTGCCTAGATTTAACAAGTACCTTTATTTTATTGAACCCAAACCCCAGCAACACAGAGCTGAGCAGATTTGCATGTTGTAGATGTGTAATGCCACTAGAGGGCAGTGTCAACAATATGTGGAAAGGCAGTTATATGGCCTACTTTTGTTTGTGTTTGCGCTATTGTTTCTCCTTCGGGTTAAGAAAAGGCAAAAGTGATAACATACAAAGAATTTCTTTGTAATGAATCGAAACAATGGAAATCTCCCACTGCAGCCACTCGATGTGCTTCTTCAGGTGTTTTTCTTTTCAGCCAATCAGCATTCTACCAAGCCAAACAGGTCTACATTGCTACATGGATTGCTACAAAAGGATACAAATGTAATTAGCAAAGAAAGTAGCATCAAGCTACATCCACAGGGAGAAATTTACTCACTGTGCCTCACTTTGGGATCTGCCTACTTCAAGTCAGTAGGTTTTTTTTTTCCTGTTCTTTGCTTATAGTTGCTTGAAGTCTCCAAATGTGCTTGACTTTCTATGGTCTTAGGTCAGTGTCGCTGCAAATCGTTTCCTTTGAGGATGGAGCTTTACTCCCATGACTAGTGTTTCTAGTAAATCAAGACCAATAAATTGTATTTATCAAGTTATTAAGTTCTGTACGGCATGCTAATGTCTATTGTAGACACTACTGTAAAATCATCACCATGAATCCAGGTTGTTTCTGATGTAACCTTCATGAAAGCAATGTCAAAAGATCATAAAACTATGGGAGGACAAGCTGTTTTACTCTGCTCTGTAATAACTAATCCTTAGACCATATGTGGACACAGTAATGAAAAGAAATGAATGAAGAGAGAATGCAGCTCCTGTCTCCTAATGTGGTCTTTAAAGCTCTATTAAATTCAAAGTACTACATGAAACACTAAATGAAATCAATTATATACAAAATAAAACAAAAAATTGAGGGAGACACTGAAAACACATCAGATCTCGATGGCTCAATGGGAAAGAAATCGTGCTGAACATCTATGCTGGTATGTACTGGGTAATGTGTTCAGTTTGTATGGCCCCCATATATGATGTTCCCAATGAATGATGGATGTATTCCAGGGGGATTTCCTCCCAGATCTGGACCAGGGAATCACTGAGCTCCTGGACAGTCTGAAGTGCAGCCTGCAGTGTTGGATGGACCAAAACATAATGTCCCAGATATATGTTCTATTGGATTTACGTCAAGGCAAGCATTGGGACCAGTCAGTGGTATAAATTCCTTCATCCAAAAAGTCATAATGAATGACAGACAGCATAACATTCTTCATGGCTTCTCCAAACCCTTTCACGTCTGTGACACGTGCTCAGGTTGAACCTGTGAAAAACACAGGACACCAGTGTTGGATCTGCCTATTCTGGTATTCTAGGGCAAATGCCAATTGGACCCCATGGTACTGGCCAGTCAGCATAAGGCCCACTAGAGTCTGTTTCTTAGTCAGAGACATTCACATGGAGGTCACTGTCGGTCATTTTCTTGGTCTCTACCAGTACTTAACCTGTTCCTCTTTGAACAAAGGAGCAGATACCAGTAATTCAGATGAGTTAAGAGCGTTCTATGGCCCTCTCCAGCTCTCCTAGAGAAATTGTCTCCTGGAATCTCCCCCATGCTCTTAAGGCTGTGCTCCAAGTCACAGCAAACCATCTGGCAAATGCAGATATAGATGTGGACTACCTGTTCAACCTCTGCAGGGTCCAGGTATAACCTCATGCTACCAGTAGTGACACTGACTTTAACCAAATGGAAAACTAGTGAAAAGTCAGAAAAGATAAGGAAGAAAACAAATTTCAGTGTCCTCCACCTGTTGTCTTTTGTTGCCCCTCTACTGCACCTGTTGTTAATTTCATTAACACTAAAGCAGCTTAAAAACTAATTAACAACCCTGTCTGCTACTTAAATGACCAGATGAATATCCCAGAAGTTTAATTGACTTAATCTTATACCCTGATTAAAAAGTGTTCCTTTAATTTTTTTTGAGCAGTGTATTTCTGTTACTATTCCTGAACTGCGTAGACAGTTTTGACAGAGCATTACGAAACCTCAGACTGTATGAAAGGAGCACACAGATCAGTAGATTACGCGACTGCTTCACCAATTTTGCTGCTAATGCATGACCTGTTATCAAATCAAGCATGCTCTTAGGGGTATTGGGAACTGCAAGATTTACATATAAGATTGAATTATTCAATTAAGATTATCCTACAGATAATACAGTGTTTATGCCTCAGGTGCTCTTCTGGATGTTTTTGTCACAAAGATTTATATGGAAAGGTCTCCTACTCCATCTCCTCTCTCCAGAGTCTGCTATGGAGCGGTGACTGGACAACATAAATCATTTGAACTACACCACATTGGGAAAAGCAGGTTCCTTCAGGTGCTAACAGGTTGCTGACAAAATGAACAAATGGGTAAGTTGTTGGGACAATTTTGAACAATCTTGGTTTTCATTCAGGCTCAAGGTTTTATCTGTCTGTTGCTCTTCACTCATCCCCTTGTATTTGGGGGATAAAATCCAACCTGTTATTCAGTGGTGACTCACAGAAACACCTTCCTGAGTCAGATGTTCTCTCGGAGCAGCTGCAGTCATATCTCACTCTTGTGGCTACAGGAGGGTAAATTATTTTAATCGGAAAAAGATTGGAAAAAAGGTGCCTTTTCTCTCCTTATATTTTCTAATACTATCTGTTTCCAAGAATCAATTTGTCTACATGCATGAACTCGTGGATGTCCTTACATGGCAATAAAATGATGCATCAGAAAGCCATGGGCCATAAAAAATAGTTGCAGCATCTTTCACACACGACTGCTTTCCCCCTATACCTTTGCATTCCCTTTAGCAGATGTAGCACAGTACTTTATGAAAACCACAGCCCTGAAAAGCACCTGCTTCTCCAGCAGATGTGACTGAAAGCCAATTATCCTGCCTGTCACAGAGGGGAATGGAAAATTTCCACCACTGTCTCATTTTCTGACACTCTGTGGAACGTGAAAGGACAAACAGGTCTGCTCTGTGTAGACACTATTTCTAGATGGGGATCTGATAAACTGTCTCCGTATTATGACTCAGTGCTTATAAAAAACCTGGAACACAGTCTGCAATTGTTTCAGTTGTGTCTCTTGAATTTAAAAAAATATTTTAGAGAACTGCACTTCTGGGACTGCCACATAAAGCAATAAAAAAGACATATCAAACACATTATATTACAGCATTTGTTCTTAAAGTCTACATAATTCATTACAAATTGCTTTTTAAATAACACTGCTGACTTGCTCGGGCACAAATAAAAGCTTACACATCAATATACATATTTTTTTTTTTAGTATTTACTTACAAGTAGCATTTATTTACATAACTTGAAAATTCAACTTGCTTATTTACCGATAAATATTAAAGAAAAAATTCAGAGCCCAACACATAAAATCTTGCTAGTTCTTGTGACAAAAGTACTAGCAATAAAGTTGTTCAACATGCTGCAAGTGTTTTTGTGAGTTTTTCCTTCACACTACTTGGAAGCTGGCAAATTAATGCCATAAATAACTACCCACTGACTAAAATTTGCACTTAGTATAATTTGGTAAGGCTTACAGATGAATACATTTGGGCACATCTAACTTGCCGGATGGTTTGTTACACAGAACCCTCTGTGCTCTGAAACCAGTTAGAAAAGAGCAGTCATACATACAGAAACATATCTTACAGGCTGCTAGCTGAATCATCCATCACATAAATTTCAACCAGTCAGATAAGAATCAATAAGATCACTGATAGCAGAGCGCTCCAAAGAAAAGAACAACCTACAGTCTGTGCCAGAAAATCACTGTCTCAAATTGCATACTTACACAGCCAAATAACAGGATAAGTTATTAGTGCTAATTGTGATTTCAGTGCTAACTAGCTAACAGTGGTAGCTTTAGGTCACGTGCCAGTGCTATGTATTGTGGCCTGATTTTCTATTTATGCTTATATAAACTTTCATCTTCAGTGCAGTCAGATGACTAACAAGTAGCAGTCAGATGTGATTACCACTACCACAGGATAACTACCCTATCAAAATTCATGCACTGTGTACATAATATTCACAGTACAGCACATTAACGTGAGCATCCAAATTGACACACAGCTGGTTAAAAGGGTAACCATCTGTCTATTGTTTCACCCTAAACCTACCATGTTGATTCTCAAAGGACATTAAAGCATCTGTGGTTTGGCTACAGAGCTTGAAAGATGATCAGATGGATTTGCTCTCAGATAGCGTTTGTACTGAGTCATTCTCAGTGGATGGTTGAAGAATGCAAACTTTTCTCCTATTTTGTGGAATCCATCCTTCCTATGTTGGTGATGCTTTCTGTGCTGTTCCCTCTTTGTTTGTGGCTTTAGTGATTATGGCCAGAGAGCTTAACTTTTAGTCTGTGTACAAAATGACTGGCTTATGCAGCTGTTGCTTTATGTACTCGATGAACAAACATTTACACCCTGTTTTTATGAGGACCAGTTCAAACTACTTGTTTGAACTGTGGGTTTAGCTTTGGGTTGACAGCAAGCAGATGTGCACTTTCATCTGAAAGTTTTCTTGGCTTTCCAGATTCTGCTTTGTAAGCATAATGAACTTTCTTCTTAAATCCCTAATATGTTGAATCTGTGGTTGTGTAATGAGTCAGGGAAATTATTAAACTTGTGGAAAGTCATCAGCTTGCAGTTTCTATTCACACTCTGAGTGTTATGTTTTATGCTTTGCCAAAGGTTTTATGCTCCAACAAACATTTTCCCTTATTCTGGCAGATTAGACATCCACTCAAGTTGAAGTTCAATGAAACTGCAATTAAACTATTTAATCATGGTAGTAAAGACAGAGAAACCCTGACAAGCAAATTAAATGGTTAAGGACAGCTTTTTTATTATTACATTGGCAAAAGGAAAAAAAAAAACAACCTTTGACTTATTTAGATTCCAGTAATCATGAAAATAAGAGTAAAAAACTCTTGGAAGTTTGAAACCTTGAGAAATAATAATGATGATAATACTTTGTGCCCTAAACTCTTTGCTTTGAATGGTATTGAAAATACCTTTCAATAATGTATGAATGAAATAAGTATACAAAACAGAGAGAAAAGTGGCAACATTAAAGAAAGAACACAATTTTGACTTCCTGGGCTAATTTGTAACGTAAATATTCAATTTGGAAGGAGACAGAAAGAAAAACTAAGGAAATACAAGGACGTGTGAATCCATTAACAGTTGGTGAGTGCAGAAATAAACTTGTCAAAATTCATTTTCTTCAACTGAAATCATCACATCTCAGTCATAATGTGTCGTCTAAACCTGCTGACATTTTGCTCTTTTGTCAAATGAAATTATTTTGATTGTGACCATAAGTAATAAAGAAGCCTCTAGTTTGTGTCATTAATTAGTGCAGATTCTGACAGCTGACAGCGTGTCTGCATGCACACTTTATGGATTAGAGGATGCCAATTTATTTATTTTTTACATTGATAGAAAAGGAGATAAAGGAACTCCTATATGGGCCTCCAGGAGATAAATGATAATTAAAGATACTTAATGTCTGCGTGACTATTAGTGAGACCTTAAGCTACCTGTGAGTGGGTCCAAACAATTTCATGTGAACTTGCTGTGTCCAGGCCGTATCCTGGTCTTTCACATCATTTCAAGGCACCTGCAGAGTGAGGCTGATAAATCTGGGTACAACATCAAGTTTGACATGTAATCTTGCTGCTGCAATGCGGGACTGCATTTCTTGTTTCACTGCTGTCCTCTTGGCTTGTCATGATAACAGCTGAAGGACCCATCATACAAACGTTTCAGTGCCACAACTCGGCAAGATTTTCTTCTCCATGCTACAATATTTTATCTTCTTGGGTTTGTTTTGTTTTTTCAAAAATTATGTTGATCAATTTGTTATTTCATGCTTAACATGCTGGTTGGCCTTGTGGAACTGTGAAAAATGAAACCATTAAGGAAATGTCAAAACTTGAATTTGCTTGAATGGCCACCTGAGACTGGTTCCCAAAGTGAATAAAATTACCATAGACTGTCAGCTTTACAGCAGAAATAAATAGGTTTACAACCCAGTAGAAAGAGAATACCTTTTCTCTATAACTAATTCCATCTATGTAATAGATACTTATAATAGATACAAATCTACAAAGCGGTGGTCCGCCCAGTAGCCCTGTATGGTTCCGCATGTTGGCCCGCATTGACCACACATGAACAGGCCCTAAACACCATGGAGATGCGCATGCTCCGATGGAGCCTGGGAATTACAAGACGGGACCGTGTTACGAACAAAGACATACGGAAGCAACTAGGTGTAGCCCCAATTAAGGAAAAGATGCTCGAGTCCCGCCTGAGGTGGTATGGACACGTGATTCGAAGCGATGAGAACTCTGTAGCAAAAACGGCAATGATGATCGACCCAGAAGGATGCCGGCCCCGAGGCAGACCGAAGAAACGGTGGATGGACAAAATAAAGGAGGACATTAAGACCATCAACGCATCACCTGAGGACGCCTTGGACAGAACCAAATGGAGAAACCTTTGCCGAAGAGCGGACCCTGCACCAGCGGGAACAACGCCAGGATGAAGAAGTAATAGATACTTAAATAATTAATTCTACTAAGGCTGAAAGTAATGGATTTTAAATGTGTGCCTGCCACACAAGTGGCTTTTACTGCTGACTGTTTATTAGCTAATTAGAGTCATCGAGCTGGACTTCTCGGCTCTGATGTTGGCCCATCCAATAGTTTATGCTCTGATTTTGGTGAATTAAATTTTAGTGTTTCATAATTGTTATCCCTAATCAGCAGCTATATATATTTGCCATGTCACCTGTTAATCAAGTTTGTTAGCTATTTTTAAACCCCTGGTATTTTACATTAGAACTGCAGTTTTGGAGCTAAGGGTATGACCATGATTCTTCCACACTTAGGACAGCCCAAAATCACACAGATTGTGCTTACTTTAACTAAAGAACATAAACTTCTGAGATTTGGAATGTAATAAAAAAGACTAAGATCAGTTCTAATGATCATATTACTGCCAGATACCACACTCAACTGTTTTCTCAGTTTAGGATGAAAATAAGTGACATTTGGCAGTATCACCTTCATCAGAGAGAAATCATTAATGAGAGATCCATGTCCTTTTCTAATATCTCTGCCACAGTCATTTGTTCCCTTGAGATCCAGTGACTAGAGTGAACAGAAAAGTAAATAATCTTTCCATTTCCACATCGATGCTTTCAGGTTATATCTGCAGTTAACATACATTTTGGAATATTCTCAAACCATGAAGGAATGCAAGTTACTCAGGAAATAAATATTTATTTGCTTTTGGAATAAAAATGCTCTGATATGTTTTCCAGCAGCGGCCTTCAGTTTGAGTTGTGATACTTTAAGAAAAAGAAATTTTGCTCTGACCATTAGCTTTATCACTCATAAGGATATACAGGCCCTGTATCGATTCATATACTGAGCATCAATATTGATCTGGAACTTGCCGACCCCTGTGCTGCTCAAAATGCCAGGCATAATAAAGTATAAATTTCAATAAACATCAAGTTTTGCCGGAGCAGCACAGGTCGGGGCTCTTCAATCAAATGAGTGCCAGACTCAGGAGACTCAATAATTAATTCTAGGTCTCTTTCTGTGTTATCCTTACTGTTTACTATTTTCTGCTAAACTAAAGAATGATGCATACGACCTGTGAAATCAGACACCCTTGCCAAGCAGAGCGGCACTTTGACTTATTGCTTTCTGACCTTTCATGGCATTTGGAAAGGGCAACTGCAGACATGTGGCGCATACACATATGCAAATTGATAATGTTGGCTGATGGCAGCAGCAGGCCGTATCAGTGATTCCAATAGCTTGCTCTGTGCCTTCATCATGCTCCTCAATGTCTGAACTATAATCAGAACTCCATCAGCATGGTCTGAGTGAAAAGACACAGAAGTCCCAGCGCTCTTTAGGGGAAAAAAAAAAAGACCAGCTGCATTTTTTATGTGACTGAAATTTTAATGGCTTAGACCTCCGACCCCTCCTTCATTAAACATTTGTCTCCAGTCAAAGTTAATTTCAGATGCTAAATCACTGAATCCCCCATTGCATATATGCTAATTTCTAAGAGCATCACCCTTGACCTCCACTAACATTTCTACTGCATAAGCAGACACGAAGGGCATTAGAGAGATTCCAATAAATATTAACTGCTCTTCTGTACTTACATACACACTACACCAGCAGTGTAAATGCCCAGACCTCCTCACCCCGACCAACTCCCCCGGCTCTTCTGGGAGGCCCATATAGGAGTTCCTAAACTAGTTGAGACAACCTCTCTCCAGTAGGTACTGGGTCTGCTTTGCAGCCTTCTCCCAGTAAGATGTGCCTGAAACACTCAACTGAGGCGGCGCCCAGGAGACATCCTAGTCAGATAACCAAACTACCTCAGATGTCTCCTTTTGATGCAATGAAGTAGCCATTCTGCTCTGAGCTCCTCCATCTGTGATCTGGTTCTTTCAGTCAGCACCTACAGCTCCTGACCATAAATGTGGTTGGAAATCAAGATCAACCAGTAAATCGACATCCTTACTTTCATGTTCCATTCTCCACTGAGACAAGAGACAGGTACAGTGTCTGTCAGACACTGCTTCAGGCTTGGAAGTGCTAATTCTCATCCTAGTACTCGGCTTCAAACCAGTCACCAAACCTGACACCCTTCACCCCATTGCTGAAATTCTGTCCATGCAAATTATGAGTCAGTGACAAAGAGTAGGCCCTATGAAGTCCAGCAAACACAGAATGAGTCCGACTTATTGCCAGCAATAAGACCCAAACTCTCACTATGGTTGTAACTGTTTGCAGTAATCGTCGTAATACTCCATGCTTCTGACACACCCCACCGCAGGAAGAATGCAGTCGAGTACCTCATTCGAGTCCACAAGCTCACATGCTCAAGGATTGTCTAGTGTTCCACAAAAAGAATGAAAATTTCATTGTTCCTTCTGAATCTGAGGTTTGACTAATGAATGGACTTTATTACTTAATTGTGATGTTAATTTCTTATTAAAAAATTAAAAAGACTTAAATGTATCAATAGAGCAGTAAGAGTTTTGGAAAAAGGCTATTCCAATTAATTTGCCATTTCAGTGTCAGGTTGAAGATGAGATTTTTCCCCTTCGAAGAGAAGAAACATGCTGCTTTTGTACAGGTGTCATATTAAAAGAGTGTGTCAGAGATGGTATTATTGGATTAATAACACTGAAAGTTTGACTCTAATCACTGAAAACGTGAGAGAAAATATATTTACTTCATTAACAATATTCCAAAAATGATCTTTTTCCAACATAAGCAAGTGTAATTTCTGCATGTACCCAGCCACACATGGAGCTCAGAATGAGAACCCAGTCTCTGCCCCAGTGTGCAAACCCTGTAGCATTTTGTACACTTCCTGTGTCTTCCTCAGTCAGGGTCAGATCGCCCTCCTGTTTCCCTGCTGCCCAAGCTGGAGTCTGACATCTAAGAGCATCTTTTCACTCATTTCTCAGCCAGTCTATTCCTGCTCTTCATGGACAACTCCTCCTACTCATGTCACAGCTTTAGCATCAATTTGAAAGATGCAGACTAAAAAAAAAAAAAAAAAAAAAAAAAAAAAAAATCAAAGTAATTAGCAGAGTGTCTCACAAGAGGAAATGTGCCATCATCCACTCAGATCTCAAATTATTTTCATTTGTTCTATTTTTGGTGGAGAAGAGCTTGTGCTTTAAATGTGTGATTTTCTTTAAATCTGTATAAGTAAAGTATGCACATCTATTGGCAAAGTTAATGCTGAATGAATTAATGCAGATGCAATCTTTGACCTTTTGTTATAGTCATTGTTTAAAAAAACAATAGATTTTTATGCTGTATGTTAATGCTTTTTCTTCTTTTTAGTTAGCCATTTTTTGTTTAACGTCATTAAATTAACTATGTAAAAAAAAAAAGAAAAGAAAAAAAATCATTTGGACAGCACAGATACTTGCATGTGCCTTCAGTCTGGAGCTGGTTTTTATGTGCTGGGCCTCACAACAGTTAAGCCTTGATTGGCTGCACAAAGCTCAGATCTCAACCCCATCCACCCATCCAAACACCTCTGGGATGAACTGGATTGTCAACTGTAAGCCAAGCCTTATCGCACACTGTTGGATCTCACTAATGCTGTTTTGGCTGAATGAGAGCAAATCCCTGCAGCCAGTTTCCAAAATCTGGTGGAAAGCCTGAAACCAAAAGTGCAGAGGCTTAGAGTAGCAGAACAAAGCCCACAGTATTAGAATGACATGTTCAGTAATCACATGTGGATGTACAGTTCAAGCATTCGCATACTGTTGGTCATACTGATAAAAACTGTGGTGACTCCTATAACCAGGGCATGACTTTAAAAAAAAAAGGGGAAGCTGAGTCACGAAGCAGTTTGGATCTACTGCCAGATACAACAGTGGGCTCAGCTGTGACAGCCCTGCCGCTCTGAGACACCTGCAACTACAACAGAAACAAAAGAAGAAATATTCCATCAGAAACATTCTAGTGCTTAAATTATTAAAGCAGTGCTATCCAACTATACCCCAAAATAATAAAAATGTAAGTTTCAAAACTGGAAAAGCAGAAATAAATGTATTTTTATAACAGTGAGTTTTCTGGCACAAGAAGTAGGCAGCTACTTTCTCATAGTCAGGGCCCTGGGAAATGGTTGAAATGATTAGGCGAGCCACACGGTGGTCATCTATAACTGTGGATCTTGCCCTGATGAGTTATACTCAACATAAAAAAAGAGTTGCACAAATAATTTGGTCCAAATGGCGCTGCATATCTTTGAAGTTTCTGTCAGAGCTCTCCACTCATGCCAGGTAATGCCATGGATATAATCTCAATATATTGGTGATTGAGAATTAGTCAGGAATCGCCATCAACAGAAGCACAACAGAGGTAGAACAATGCATCATGCAAACCATGTTAATATCAGTACGAATGCTGTGAACAGGCTCAATAGATGCAAAGTCAGTATTGAAATTTTAAGATGTCGTCAGTTTCACAAAATCTCCACAGGTGGCAGCATTGCATCACTTTTATCTTGTTTTTCCACTGTAGTCACTCAACTGGGGATATTGGTTTCATATTTATCCTTACTCTGCAACTCTAATTTAAGCATAATGGGTGGGTTGGTGCGATCTGTCAGGAACACCAAATCCAAAATCCAGAGATAGTCATCTAGCTGTGTTTGCTGCTTGCTTGTTTCAAGTGAGTGTAGAACATCCATCTAAGCAGACTGTTGGCGCAAACAGGACAAGTAATCCCAGAATTCTGTCCCAGTTGACCAGAATCAGCTTTTTGATTACCCAGAGCCCCAGTGGCAGGAGGAGCCCTTCCAAACCTTTTGTTTAAATTGTTAAAATTTCAACCGAATAAGTGTTATAAGTTAATTGCCTGAATAAATCAGTTAGCTGCCTGAACTTATTATCATTAGAAATAGTAGCGGACGCTCTCCAATGCCGTTTTCACCCCTTACAAATCAAGCAAATTGGTTTAGTCCACCTCACCCTGGGACTTCCTTTTACAACACAGCTAATTTATTTTATCAAGGTGACTGCTAATGTGAACTGTGATCCATTTGCTTCCCCAAGAAAGAAAAATCGGGGGCATCAAAAAAGAAAAGAAAGAATGGAGAGGGGGCACAAGCCAACTATGAAGTAATTTCTTTTAAAAGAAAGGTGAGCATTGTAACTAACAGGCTAAGAATGTTTTAGCGATCAGCAGCTGTTAAAAATAGTAAGCTAATGCCAGATGTAACACTATAGCCCCTTTTTTCCATAAATAACTGTCAGCTTGACTCGAGGTGGTACGACTCGGCTCTACTCAGGTCTCAGTAAAATTTAGTACTACCACTGTGTGTGGGGTTGTTATAGCAACGGCCGCGGCCGAGCGTCTCGTGACGTATTTAGTATGCATCACCAACGCCATAATGAAGGTGGATGTCTGTGGCTTTTTGTCAGATTTGGGGACCTTTGTTGTTTTCTGTGGCCATCCTTTTGAAACCTCGCCAGGTTTCAAAAATGGCAGTTTTCATTTTTTGCGAAGGAGACGCTCTCATGACTCATCGAGTGACACCTTAACTTAGTACCTTAGTAGGTACTAAAAAAGTAGTGGGTACCAGGGTTTTTTAGGGTTTTAACCTAATGGAAAACCCTGAAAACTGAGGCGAGCCATGGGGTGCCAACCTGAGTAGGTAATAATGGAAAAAGGGCTTATAAGCCTCAGCCAGAGAAGAAGCAGCAGGTTCCCCAGATGATTGGACTGACTTCTGATCTGCCTTAGCATCAAAAGAGTTAGAATGTAATTGGGAGCTTGTATGTGTAGCAGATAGTGAGCAGGAAGATATGATAGAGGATGATAGAAGTGAAGATGGGGAGAAAAATGAAGTTTACCCTGAGGGTGGTGGGAAGAATGAGGAGAGGACAGAACGTGTTAGAAAACTCAGATTGCTGTTTTAAGCTTTATACCACAGTAATCATAAATGATTAACTTAAAAAGAAGAAAATGATGCACTCTTAACCTTGATACTTCAAGGAAAAAGCATTAACCATAAATTAATTGCAGACAACAGGTTGAGAAATGAAGGGTGAAATGTGAGGAGATTTCACACTGTGCAGACTTCTTGACATATCACAGATTTTATTAAATGTGGTAGTGGTCATTAGGGTAGCCAGTAATGATTGTTCTATACAGCTGTTGGCTCAATTATTTGTTCAGAGTTAGTGGACTAAATCACAAGTGTTCCAGCCAGCAGACCATAGTTCATGTCCCATTTGGAAGCTTTGTGTTTTGCACTCTATTTTGTTTGTTTCCTTTTCACTTGCAGTTTACGTTTGCATTCACACACCTGGTTAGGTCTAGGCACCAAAGAATACTTGGTTAGATTTAGGAACGGATCAAGGGTTGGGTTAAAATATGCCCTTTCATGCCATTAACCCTCCATATTTAAACCTTACTGTGGTCATGTCCACACCAATAAGTTTTCATTTGAAAACGTATCCTTTTTTCTCAGTTTTGGCCTTCCGTCCACACTGAGATGGTGATTTTGGTCAAGGAAAACGAAGCTTTTTGAAAATGTTCTTCAAAGCGGAAACATTTGAAAACGCTGTTTTCGCGGTGCAGTGTAGACTGCGTAAACTGAGACTTTTTAAAATGATGACGCATTTTAGTCATATGATGTAGTCATGTGACCAATTAAACTAAGATAGCGGAGGGTATTATACAGCAGTTGTTTTGTTTGCTCTCAATTTTGACAGCCCTATTAAAGATTAATATCAGTTTGTACATGCTCCAGATAGCTTTTCTTCAAATTCTTTTATTCTCACTCGCTTTTGCAACTTTGTACTTTTGTGTTATTCGCAGCAACAACTCCACCTCATTGTCAGTTTAAAAAACTCGGTGCTTTTCCTCGACGTTTTGCCGTGATGTTTCAAAGAGCCGGAAAGTAAATAAACGGCAGACAGAAATAACACAGGTCGAATGTGTCACACATGCGCAATACAGCAACGTAAGCGTTTTCAGTCGTTTCAGTGTGGATGAACAACTGTTCGGAAATGATTGAAAACGCTAGTGTGGATGTGGAGCGTTTTAAGACGAAAAAGACGTTTTCAAATTTATTTGGATTAGTGTAGACGTAGCCTGTGATTAAAGCTGATACAAAAAGGGGTCGTTCACAAGTGTCCCTGTGTAAAGTGTTGGGAGTGACAGGTCATCTCATCTTTGTCATAAACCTGGTGTGTGATGACAGCTTAACACTGTATTTTTGAGAGGCCAGGGGCTTTGATAAAAGAACGTTTGACAGCCTGGATTGAGAATGGGGTGATTATACTCACATTTCCAAATTTGTTTGAATATAATTTTGTCTGAGCTTGAAACCAAAACTTCCTTCTGTCTCACTGCTGATGCTTGATGATATTCAAATAAGCAACATGGGTGAATAAGAGTTCATCTTCCAGTGTGAGAAAATGTCATTTTACCTTGCTGACATTTGTTCAAAAGAGAAGAAATAATGACTTGTGGTGTATTACTGTCAGTGAGCTCCAGGGTAAATATTTAGGAAACTGGAATTGATTGACTAGTCAAGTCGGTGACTCAAAAAAGTCAATATCTGCTCTTATTTTGCTCCCCCGACATTTCTTTAGGGAATGGAGAATATCAATTTGGAGAGGGAAATTAATATCACATTTTGCAGCTTGAAACTTTCCCCAAGATTACTGGTAAATGTGTATAAAATCAAACTCAGTATTCACAAGGTAAAACCTCAATAACATTAAGTCAGTTTTTGTTTAACACACATATATATGTGTGTGTTTTATTAGAATGAGGGATAGTTATATATATATATGCCAATCACATGGCAGCAACTCAATACATCAATACATTTACGGCATAGTCAAGACACCCTGCTAAAGTTCACACTGAGCATCAGAATAGCAGAGAAAGGTCATTTTACTAACTTTGAATGTGGAATGGCTGTTTGTGCCAGTTGGACTGGTCTGACTATTTCAAAAATTGCTCGGGTTTTCTCACACCACCTCTTGGGTTTACAGAGAATGGTCCAAATAAGAAAAAAAATCCAAGGAGCAGCAGTTCTCTGGGAGAAAATGCATTGTTGATGCCAGAGGTCAGAGGAGAATGGCTAGACCACTTTGAGCTGATAGGAAAGCAACAGTAATTTAAAAAAAACCCCACACTCATTACAACCAAAGCATGCAGAAGAGCATCTCTGAATGGACATCACATCGAACCTTGAAGCTCATGGAGTACAGCGGAAACCAAGGCTACAGTTTTGTAGGGGCTCACCAAAATTGAACAACAGAAAATTGGAGAAAAAAAATGTGATGAGTCTTCATTGCTGTTGGCAAGATGAAAGGGTGGCTCCATCCATCAATGGTGCAAGTGGATGGATGTGGAATGGAGGATATGTTCTTGGTACACTTTGGGCCACTTAATACCAACTGTGTATCGTTTGAACACCACAGCCTACCAACGAAAACTAAAAACACTGCTCAATAAAAACAGGGAAGCAATGACATGGAGGACAGATGTTAATGTAGTGGTATGTATAAGTCAAATTTTATATATTTTTTCATTTCTAAATTCATTTCTTTAATTCTGCCAGTGGAGTCCTCCAAACATATTTCCTTTTAAAATATCAAATGAAACTAATTTTTAACATTATCTTCATATCTATTATCTGTATGTGAAATTAATTTAACTGCCCTAAATTATATCAATTTGGCCCAAAAATAAACAAGATGAGACCTTTTTCATAGTTTTATTGTGTGGAGTGGAGTTCCTCAATAAATTAAATGTCAAATGAATCCCCCCCCCCCCCGTCTCTCTGTCTCTCTCTCTGTGTGTGTGTGTGTGTGTGTGTGCGTGTGTGTGTGTGTGTGCGTGCGTGCACGCGCAGAATGGAAAATTAGAATAAGTGTCTTGAGGTTTAGTAAGAAAAGTCAGTCACAATAAGAGGCTCAGTCAGTCATTTAAGAAAATCCAAATATTGCATTTCATCAACTGAGAGAAAGCGAGCTGGGGATAAAACACACCTCAGGAGAAAAGAGAATAGAAATTCAGACTTTGTTGGAGGCAATTTCTTTCCTTGGTTTCTGCTCTGTGCGCCTGCTAGGAATCCGGTGAGATCAAAGCTGGGACAGATACTGGGCTAGGATCCCAGTCGATTGTGAGTCCCTTCAAATGACCCATCCAGCTGTTCCAAAAACAAGCTGCAAGTGCTTTTGATTGCTTTCCCTGTGTGAAACTACACAAGCAAAAATGGTTGGCTGTTAATCACATGGAGACAAATGTTTTAATATGAACCTTAAGAAAGACGACTTTATTCAGAAAATGAGAACAAGTGAAGGAAAGGCAGTAGACGGACGTGAATATGAATTTGGCCACTGATCCAGGGTGTGCCCTGCTTCTTGCCCTATGACACATGGGAACACCTGCGACCTCTCTGCGACCCTGAACTGGATAACCAAAGAAGATGGATGGATGGATCGTTTGTCCCTTAACTGGCAGTACAATCTGCAGTGCTCACTTTAATTTGCTTTGATCATCAGCACTTTCCTTCTCTCAGTGCTTCTACTGACTCTTGCTATGTGGACTCTTTCTTATGAAAGAAGCATGTCGATAGTTGTGTGCTGTTAATGTCTGTTTAGGATAAAGTTTGCATTTGTCTTTTGCTAGACCCTGGATCACCTGGATGTGCAGGATACATCACTCATTAATTAAATGCAGTCCCACAGTAAGACCAACCTGCAAACTTGATTTTAATAGAAGTTTAAATTTCATTTTATTTGGATGGCTGCACCAATCTGTAACTACCACTCCCACACACCTTGTGAGATGCAGTTCTTGCAACCGTCAACCACCACATGAAGACCATTAACGAGATGAAAATATTTTTGTTTTCTTTCATTTTACATCTTTTTGAGTTGCTTCATTAAAGCAGAGGTTTTATTATCATAGCATCAAATGTGCAAGAAGTCACAAGGGTCTTTAGTTTGTGATTGCTGGCTAATGGCAACAAGCCCACTCCATGTGGTTCATTTGATGTCCCATTAGGATGCCTTTTGCCATGCCTTGAATATTAACCAGTCGGAAAAGGGCCCAGTGATTGAGCCTGCCTTGTGACAAAGATGATGACGAATATAGCAAAGTAGAGGCAGGCAGTTTGGGCTGTCCCCAGTCAGAATATTTTCAGTTCAGTTGGACATTAATGTTCACTACAACAAGCTTTTATTCACTGTTGTAATGTCAGTTATCCACATCATTTTGTCAGAACAATGAACGACGCCTTTTGTTTTACATTAAACACGAAACCCTCATCTCTACGCAACTTTCACATTCCAAAGACTTTAGTTGTTCTCCTCTGAGACCGTAAAGAAGGAAACACAACCACAACATTATCATTCAGACCTCACAAATGCTCATGATCTTGAGTCCACCTCCTGTAGCTGGACAGGTTGAGGGCTGTGTCCGACTGGAATGCTCCATGTGCCATTAGAACTAATGTGGTAATTTGACAGAGAGCAACTGGATGTTCCACTGCAGTGCTGGGCTAATGTGGTGTCCAGTTTCATTTCCTGGTTATTAGTGTTGAATGATTATGGCAGCTTTTGGGGGAGTTAAATCACACTGCTGTTTGTTCTCTCCTGCTATGTGAAGCCTTTCAAGAAGTGATTTCACCCCCATCTATGTCATTCTCGCTCCAATATTTTCTTTTTTCATTTTCGGAGGGGAAAAAATATATGCTATGAACAGTTAAAGCTGGTATTTACAATATAACACATTTCACAATATAACACATACATATTGCAACTATTACCATCGGCTTTTTGTTGTCCTTTAAGTTAACTGGGCAAAAATATATCACACTGGAACATTTTCCATCTTAAATTGAGAACATAAGCTCAATTTAGTTTTTTGTAGTGGAATACAGGTACAAAATAGGAAAATATACATGTAGAGATAAAAGAAAACTTAAAGGAAAATCAATGTTGTTACTCGTTATGTTCTTCAGTAAGCCAAGACATGACATCAGAAGAGTTTCTGGAAATGGGGTGCCGATCATTTTGATGTTTTAGTCAAGTGGCAAAAGGTCAACTGGTGTCAAATAGTGACTTCAGACGAAAGATGAAGCTGTTCTATTGGGGCACAGTTAGAGAAGAATATTAGAAAATGCAAATAAGCACCAATAGATGGGACTACATATCTGTACAAGTTCAAAATATACATTTTTTTATTTTTGCAGTTTGGGATGTCCACTTAGGTGTTTAATCAGGCTGAGGTTTGGTGATGGGAAGCTAACCACATTCACAAACTCAAACTGGGATCCCATCATTCCCTTTGGGTGGATCAATAATTCTAAAGATGACGTCCATCTGAATGGATGGGTGGATTTCAGTATCCTTTTCTCAAAGGAAACAGCAAAGGCACCCCTACTCCATAACAGAGGTTCCAAATGCCCTCACTGTAGGAGTCAAGAGTTTAGTTTCTCCCCTCAATTAATCACATGAGTGTGGTTTAATATATCTTCCTGTTAGACAAACATCTCTTTACACTTATGTTCAGTGTAAATGTTGACTACATGCCATGACTTGCTAATTTTTTTCTGCATTCAGTCTGCTTAATAATTTATTTCATGTGATCACAGGTATCAGTTTAGAGTGTTTCACTAATTGCCTCCCATGGAGCTTATTATTCCACTGTTATTAAACAAAGCTGAGTCCATAAAAGCCACTCAGTGTGTAAAATGTCTAAGTGGAAGAAATTCTAGTGTGGAAGCCTTATAAGACAAAGACACTCAATTTTACCAAATAAAGATATATTTCTTTATTTTCAGTTGACAAAAACCATCTGCTGGATAAAATAACGGCAACAAATTGTAAAAACTTTTTACATCGTAGGCTGCACTTTGGTTTTTGGATTCCAGCATTTGTTGAGAGTGGCATTCACCAAAGTGGATCACAAATCAAACATCAATGCATAACTTGTCATCAGTCACATACTGTTTTGTCAGACTCTTTGAAGTTGTTAAAATGATGCTCTGTGATCTTTGCTCATCATCATGACACACTGTGACATAAAGTCACTGGTATGTTTTTGCTGTAAGATCTCAAGAAACACCTTACTCATTTTCAGTAAACACATAAATCCCTGGCTGTAAAATATATCACAAATTAGGTACAAAATTATCGCGTAATTTTGAAAGACTCAAAAATGAATATGAGGAACTCACTAGACTAGAAACAGCAGTGTTTATAACGACTCATAAAGCAATTCTTTATAGAAGCTGGTGCCGTAGGTCTGCTGGAATAGATCTGATTCTGATTCCCATAAACAGACCTGAACACATCTTAAATCTACTGCAACATCTTTGAGTGAATTAATATCTTTAGGATGTTCATTTTGTATAGGTGTGAACTGGAGATATTTTTGTAAAATTCTGTGGATCACACATCAGACTTCTGCTAAAACATTTAAGCCAGGTTAAAAAGATCAGAATATGGCCATTGATAGTTCGAGAATAGAGTTTGGAATCACACACTCTTCTAATACTAGCATTAATTAATTTGATTTGTAGTTAATGCAGTTTAGAAGGTATTTGTAATATATTTGTACAAATAACAGCTAATAGAAACTGTGTCTTCAGGCATCTGATTGGCACCATCATCATGAAGCCAAATCAGCATTTCATGTAAAATGAGCTAAACAAGAATTAAGCTACTTCTTTAATTTTAATAGGTTCCTTCTTCACGTCATAAACATATCTTGCTTGAGGTGTTTATTTTTATGTATGATAGCTGAACATTTTACTCCAGGCTTTATTAACACAGTTCAATTCTTTTTGGATAATTATAATCTGCTGGTGTTCAGAGGCCTCGTTAGGCATCATTGCCTGCAGGTGCTATGAGTTCTTACAAAAAACCTTTTGCCTGCCTTTGAGTTGTTTGGTCAATTTAAGTTGGGAAGTGAGATTTAATTAGCTCAGTTCACCACTGCTCTCCTCCACAAGCATTTTAGTTTTGAGTTTCTGGTCTGGATCTTTTGTCCCTGTGGTGTGGGAGTTGTCAGAAAGCTTGTGTCTGAAATATTGTGCAAATCAATGTTATGTCACTGAAAAACGGTGCCATGGTTTTAATTTGTTTAGTTTGTCAGGCGAGCTAAAAATGGTGTTGGAAGAGGAGCAAAACTGTAATGAAACAAAACAACAGAAGAATTATGGCTGCACATGACTCACCATAAAAGTGATACAAATTTACAAATAAAAAAAAAAAAATCCACAGACAGAGCTATTTCAGACAAATTAAACTTCTTAATAACTTGTGCTTGTTGCAGACATATGTGGAAGATCTAGATCTTGGTAATAGTAGTCCGTTGTTGACCATGCAGTGTTTTTGTCCTGTGACTTGATGGCTTTTCTTCATCTGAAGTGAACTTTGTGCATTTTGTTTGTAGAGGTCAAGATTACCTCAAGACTATGTGGATCAATTTTTGGTCTTTGTCAAAACAGAAGTTTTTGTCTCCACTGTGTTTAGAGACAAAGTTTTAAAAAAAAATCAGTTGCTTTGTTGTTTTATTTTTTTAACTTCATAAAACCATCAGTTGGATCTCGGTGCCTCTCCCTACTTCCTCTAGGCCACTTTTCAGCCACAGCAGATGGCTGTGGATGCCAGCAGCAGCAGTGCTGTCAGAGCATCGAGATTCATGTTGCCAAAATTTATTGTACTTGTCGTATAAACCTGACTCTCGTCCAATTCCATATCTGCAGCAGCACTTGAATTGTATTTAATGACCTTGTAAAGACTCCAACCTAAATTAGAAAGCCAGTTTAAGAATGATACTGTCTTTGTTACTAAACATGCTTGTTATCCGGTCACTTCATTATTCATTGAAGGACAGAAAGTGTTTGCTATGAAGCCATAAAAGCTGATGATGTTAGAACACAAAGTTGTAGCTATGATAATATGGGCATTGCTAATTTTAAAATGTGTCTCTTTCACACCGTTTCAGCCCCCACAAATTTGAAGGCGGACACATCAGACTGGCACAAATTTATTATCTGACCAAAACGTCTTGTTGTAAAAAATGTTCTCCCTTTAGCCAGAGAAGTCTCTGCAGAACATCACGATGATGCTGACATTTTGTTTTTATAACTTATTGGCTACGATATTCTTGTGTTGGGGCCAAAGATGTGCTTTCTGTGATGAGTGACCTTGACATTTTGATCGCCAGATTTGAATCTGTTCATTGAATCCAAGTGAATTTAATTAGAATTCCCCTTCTTGAGAGATTTGAGACAATTGGATTTACAATCCAAAAAGAAACATGGTATAATGAAGATCTGAAATTGTTTGTCTGTGCAGCCTTGCTTGTATTGCTTCGGGTGACGTTGTTTCCACGGTGTATGTTTCCCATAAACCTCCCCGGAGCAGCTAATTGATGGCTGCTTGTCTTGCTTGACGCTGTAGCTTCATTCCTTTACACCTCTGTTTCCTACTCTCTTATATTTACAGTGTAAGCTGTTACTGCCATATTAGCATCGTCACCAGAAAGCTAAAGAGCTTTTTAAATTTATTTTTTAATTGCTTTTATCGGTAATTATTGCTATTTATCTATCAAGCTTAGTTTCTTAGGTGTCTTCTTGGAATCCTGGTTGTTTGGCCCAATAGACCACCTATAGTTGTGATTACAGAATTCCTTTTTTAATGTTGTGGCATTTAGACCATCTAGTATATAAATGCACTTGATATCAACATCATTGCCACACTCCAACCAACTCCATAAACCGCTTTAGCAGCTGTCAGTCTTCCGGTCTCTCCTGATCGCAGCCATCAGTCTCCTCCCTCATTTCCTGACATTAGTTATCTGAGTCTCGTACACCCTCTCCCTCCTCGACTTTGATACTTTTGTCTCCTCATCTCCTGCCACCTGTGAGTAGCCGATTTAAATTTAAAAGAGCCCAGAGGACTCTCAGCCACAGTTTGTAGGACTCTCAGCTGCCCTGACCTGGATAATATGCAACTCTTTTAATGTCGGGTAATGAAACTTACCACCTTGCCACTTAACACTTCTGCCCTTTTTAAAAAAATTCTCCACTTTTTCTTATATTCTTTCAAATTGTTCATTTTTAATTCTCTTCTTTCAATTTATTCATGTCCTTCTCTTAGTCTCTGTCTCTCTCTAAGGGATCTGATGGTAATTGTGTCTCTCTGGCCTGTCTGCCTGTGTGACACGCTCTCACCACTATCATTTTATTCCATCACTGAATGACACTGCGTGAATCAGCACTGCCCTGTAAGGACTGATTTGACATGGGTAACACCCAGCCGTCAGAAACGCATCACTCTCCCTTCACTCTTACCAATCTGACCCCCATGTCACCACCCTCCACCCCCTCAGCTGTCAGTGCGTGCTCTTTAGGTAGCATCACGCTCATGGTGACAGGCTTGTCAGGAGCCCTCAGTTCTGGTCTGGACATGTTTCATTTCGCTGCAGCTCCAAGAAAAGAAAAAAATCCCCCTGTTGTCATATTAAGACTCGGCTCTGACTCAGAGGAACCAAAGGACAGTGCTGACTGAATGGCTTGTTGTGATTACAAAAATAATTCAGAGTTTGCAGTGTTGTCTCACTGCTGTGTTTTTTATTTATTTATTTATTTATTTTTTTAGAGGCTGGTGTTACCTGACATAACACTTTCAAACAGATTCAGTATCATTTAAATGGCATTTGGTGAACTGTAATTGGAGTGGTACTTATATACACACTTACTAAAAGCATTTGAAGTGCTTTTATACAAGAGGTGGAAGGATTGATCCAAATATTGATACCAGCGCTGGTATTGATGCTAATACTAGCACGATATCATCGATATTTTGTTTCCAGCCTCTAATTCTGTATGTTGCCCACTAAAGCATGTGTTAAATTATATTTTTGGAAATGAAAACATGCACTACAAAAACTCCCCCCAAAAACATCTGTTTTGTGTGGACATTCACATCTTTTTAAATTCTAGACTTGTAGTCTATATCACATTTAAACAGAAGTTGACCCATAGGGCTTTAGGGACAGGCACATTTATGAAATGAAAAGCTAAGTGTTTTTTGTTTTGTTGATTAATTATTGTGGTAAAGTAAAAATCAGTGATGAAGTGGTCATTAAAATGTATTCAGGATTTAAAAACTGATGATCTATCAGATAAATCTTGACATACTGCTCTCCCATACATACAGTAAGCTGCCCTTTATAAATTAAAAGTTTCAGTTTTGGTATACTTGCCCTGTATTTACTTGGTATTGGATCATATAAAATTTGCTGAATCACACATCACTGTTTTTATACTATTAGCTGTATTCCTCTATGGACATGCTTTTTAGCTCTAATGCACATACGCTCACCTTTTTGGATGGACCATGTACACGTTGACATGTGGACTGCAGTAAATGGAGAACTTCAGCTAGATGTTCTACCTCCTGAGCTTCAAAGGCCCACCATGATTGGCATTCAGGACACTGGTTCACTTTTTGTATGAACACATTCCAACAGAATTTGTGTGCACCATTATTTATATGAACAACTCCAGCAGATCCTTTTCCATCACCTTTTGAGAACAGCTATTAAAATTTAGCATTATAAAGTGTCAGGGGTTCTTGTTTTAAACACATAATGATTGATTGTTAAGCACAGCCACTAACCCACTTACATGAAGTAGATAAACCAACTTTGACAGCACATATGCTGGTGTGCTGGGGACAACTGCAGACATTCTTCTGTTTTATAGCTAGCAGAGATCTGTTTTAAAAAGCATTTTAGAAGGGGGGAGGAGTGCACACTTAGTATTATTATTATTATTGTTATTATTATAAATTGTATGAGTTTATGTAAAATGGGATTTGTATCATAAAACAACCTCAGCTTGAATTCACTCTGAAGCTCCAACAAGAGGAAGATTGAATTGGTAAGAGATGCACACTTGACTGTGCACTTTCTCCCTAACCTCTCATTCTGAATTTCCATTATTGAGGATATCTCCATGACTATTGTGAACAGAACAACTACAAGGACCAGTACCTCCTGTCCAATTAAATCTGAAACTACCTTTTGAGCGCATGCTCAGCCCACCAAATTCACTTTGTAATACAGGCTGCGATCAAGCATAAGCTTTCAGCCTGGCTTTGTAGAGGCCAGTAGTCCACATCTACATGTGTTTGCAAATGTGATGGGAAGCTATATTCAAGAGGTACTAATTTCGGTATCGCCAGGCCGTTCTCATCCCTGGAGCAACAATTAGTGACATTTCATCAAAGTCACTGCTGTGGCTCATTTACACATAAGGATTTCTTTGAGCCCTGATGTACTGGACTATGACAGCAGTGAGAGGGCTCTGTCACATCCAACTCATCTGTCAGCAATTAGGATTACTGTTAAGGGCCATATATTAATCCAAGCCATGATCCTTTATTTTTCTTAAACCTAACCAAGTAATCCCTGCTGCCAAAATTTAATTTAAGCAAAAATAAAGGACAAACAAAACAAATCAGAAATTGGAGAATATAAAGTTGTTCCATTAGAACCACCTGCAGTTTATGGTATCATTATCCAAGTAACCTAACCTTAATCCTTAAAATGGGAGCATTATCACGTGGCAGCCATTATTACAACATCTGGTCTTTCATGGGCACTGGTGGCACAGGAAACATGTGACATGTGACTACTCTGCAGCATTTCAGCAAAACTTGTTCCTTTATTTAACCACTCGGTGGTGGTACTGACACCTTTTCAGCGCTTCCATTCCATCGCATGCTTTTCCATGTCTGAAGACCAGCTGACAGGGTTGTACTGCGTAACTTTTAAAAGAGCATCAGTGCATAATTTATGTAGCCTGTGTGTTTTTAGATGATGGCACCCTTGGAGAAACATGTGGAGCCTCATGTCCTATCAGACCTCCAAACAACCTCTTAAATTTTAAATTTACCCACATTAGCTTTCAGTTGGGTTACAAATGACAGACAGCTAATTCATGAATTAAAATCATAGCCCAAAGTTGAGAAGACACATTGAGTCTTGTACACAACACAACACAATTCTCGTCACTGACGACTGATGAAATGTTAATAATAAACATTATTTATAAGCAACAGTCATTTCCAGTTTGCATTCGTAACCTTGAATTAACAAGGCTGTACTGTTGTCTTACTGTACAATTTCTTTTTGTTTTTCTCTGCCTGCGTGGGAGTGGGGAGGTCATGCATATTTTATGGATCTACGCCTTTTTCAGTAGGAAATTATATTTGGAAAATGAATAAACAAAAGGGAATTGATGATGCAAGCTGAACTCCAACGTAGATCTGTAAAACTTTATTAAGACACTACTCGCCTGCAGGGACTGTGTAGACAGTGAATGGGTGTCTGTCTGTGTCCTTGTTGTTGTACATGGCAGATTATATTGTGTTCTTGTGTTAAACTGGGGTAGCAGATACACAGGAATCAAAGTAATTAAACAAAAGTAATCAGTCTCCTCATCAGAAATCAGATGTCCATTTTCAATGACTGTTGTAAACAAACAGAACAAGGTCTGGTTTAAATAATATGTTTACACAATGTAAATCATAAACAGTCTGGACAAAGCATGTTAATAAAATGATGTTTTTTACTTTTCAGTGATCTGGACAATATTAAGAGAAAATGTGATTACCACCTCTAAGATGAATTTTTATAACAAATATTGCACACCTGAACATGTGCAGTAATGATGATGCAGGATGAGAGGAAGTTAATGCAAGCACACACATCTATGCACGAAGTAGATATCTGACAATATCATTTAGAATCATAATACTGGTCCCCTTTGATACAATCTATTTTTGCACCAAAATTTTGCCTTTTCAAAGCCAGATGGCCATTTGGATTGAGTGGCTTGTTCTTCAAATTGAAGCTTGTCAGCTGCTGTTGTCTGAAGCCCACTTTGAAAAGTCTGTGAAGCATCAGTAAAGGCTCACTGATGTATGCTGCCTGAACTTTGATCAAATTATTAAAACAAAAACTGAAAAAAGCAATGCCAGATGTTCAAAAACCTGCATCTTATACAAAGATCAATGTGTTTATAGGTTTATTTTACTAAAACAACAAAAAACTTGGAATCTGATTCATACTCTTTGAGAACTACATTTTTAATGCACATAAAGCGTGGACAAAATAAGCTAATGTAAAGAAACCGTGTCTGTGGTGTTTTCTGCTCTCAATCATCTCTGTATTGTTGCTTGATCTCTAATCTGTCATCATGCAGCTGCTCCAACCCTGAGGTTAAGGCCTCTCCTGTGGTGCACTTTTATGTCTAAGAACTTGTAAGATGAAGGTGTAAAGAAGGGAACTGGAAAACAAATGGAATAAGAGAGGGAAATTGAGGAATGCCTTGGGTCAGTATCTTAGCAGATTTGATCATTAGAGGTGATGACGTGGAACAAGAAAGTGAAGATTTTAGTTTTGGACTCAGTCTCAGTCTGAGTCCACTGCACTTGCAAGACTTATATGTGTGTGTATGTGTGTGTGTGGGGGGGGACTGGGATAAATTGGGAATTGTTGCTGCTGTTAGCCGAATAGAAGGTGAAGGTGTGTTTGTAGGCAGCAAGAGAAGGAAGGGCAGGAATGTGAACTTGAGTGGGGACTTGACACCACCATATCTTGACACCAGGTTGAAGGGAAGGAAGGCCAGGTCTAGAAGCTAACAGATTAGCCAGCTAGGTACTTAGAAAACTTACCTTGCAGAGATGCATACCTTAGGTTTGTGTTGTAGTCCTCACTACATTCTTTAGCTTCATTAAAATGCTTCTAATTGCTGCCTTTTCTTACTGTCTGCTTAAGTGGACCACAAGAATCTAGTTTCATTCTGTCTGATTATAAATCTATTGAAGTAAATATTTCCTTAGAAAAATGTTTAAAATCTCATCAGTAATCTCTTTTCTCTTCATCTCTATTTTCAGATAACCTGACACATGTTACATTTAACTGACCTCATATTGCATATGAGGTGTTTTCTATAAATGGGTTTGGTTGATGTAGCTGTATATCCTGAAATGCTCTTTTCCCCCTGGCTGCTGAGCACAAAAGAGGCGGTGGGTAGGGGGGATGGGGGGTTCGTGTACTTTATTTGTAAAGTTAGTGAGGGTACACAGGCCCTCCTCCACCACCGCCAGTAGCCTATTTTTTCTTTGACATTATACTTTTCTGTTTACATGCATAGAAATTTGTTTTGCATTTCACACTCCAGCAAATGCACAAAAACAACCAACACTTTCTCTCCCCTCATGCTTCCTCCTGTTCTCACTATATTTTTTATACACCCTTGTCTTTTTATCCCTCTTCTTCCTCTACCTCCTCTTGTCCTTTCATCCATCTCTCCAAGCTCCTTCCTCCTTTTCTGTAAAAGTGGAAAAAATGTAAGTCTGCTTTTTTTTTTTTTTTAACATTCTGGCTGCAAAGCCTTCAGCACATTTGTTATCTCTTATTGCTGCCTCAATGACTATTTTTTCCAGCATTGTCTATTTTGTATATTCAGTGCCTGCACTGGCTGAGTGGTGAACTAAGCCCCTGAGGGTAGATGAGGAACCTTTTCAAAACCCCAGGGCTATCATGTCATCTTCAAAGTCCGACCCTCAACAAGTTTTGTAGTGAGACTTGTGAACAGAAAAGAAAAACATCTTAAAATCATTGTAAGATGGCCTAGAGGGGAACACAGAGTTATGATGAATTTTGAAAATGATCAGTTTTGTTGGTAATGAGCAAACCTGTGAGGTGTAGATTACATCTTTATATAAAACTCTGATACTAATTCATTGTTAATTATTCTGCTGTTCTCATTATAAATATAACATAATACAACATGTCAACTAGGTTGAATGTGTAGACACTACTCATATTTCAAGAGTACTTCTTCTTATTTCTATTTAAATGCAAATAACAAATCTGAATCATTAAGTGACCGTCTGGTTCCCGCAGTGAAATGTTTTCAACTGAATAATTGATGCCCATGTCATTAAAAAGCCAGACAACATGCAGCACATCCCTCGGGTACTTTAGAATTACCAGTTAACCATAAAGTCCATTTACAAATGTAACCCATAGCTGAAAGCAGTAACTTCAGACTTGCATGTTCAGTCACTCAAAAAATAATATAATTAGCCAACATGTTGTGTCCACAATGAGTTGAAGTAGGGACATCAGAAAGCAAAATTACAATCCGTGTGTCTCCTCTTAAAAGGATTTAAATATGAACAGACATTAAATATTAATCCTGACATCACTGTGAGGCTGTTTGAGTTGCTTTTCCTAAATACGAGCAGGTGTCTGCCAGAAACTTGTTTAACCATTAAAGAAGTGTTGGTGTAAAGCCATCATGCACTTTGATCTTTTGTATACTGAAGACTTGTTAGATTACTTCTGTTTTAATGCATTCAGATATATTATGTGATTTCTATGATGTGCAACACTTAATGTCATTTATTTAAATTCTGGTCCTGATGGTTTAACCTTAGTTTGTTTTGGATAAATAAGCTTAAAGTATTTTCCCTTCACATTTTACTAAATTAGCATAATCACTGAATATTTTTTTTCCTTGTGAAAGGGCCGAAAAAAAACAACTTTCTTCTTTGTTTTTATTGAAGCCAAATGCACCATAGCCTCATTTCTGTGGCATTTTGTGTAAATTAGTGTTTGAAATAAGTGTAATTTCAATTGTCTTAATTTACTTTGACATGTCGATATACCAAGTTTCTATATTAACAGTGGTGCCCTCAGTGTGCTGAAAAACAGTATTTATAGCAGCACTTTAAAATAGTTTGCAGTTTTTTAAACCAAACCATATTTATTAGATCTGCTAGTTTTGCCGAAACACTGTTTATCAGTAGTCCCTTACCCCTCCCCTTTTTCTATTCAGTCTCACAAGAGGGTTTATGGGCTGACTGTAGTTTTGTGGAGCAGAATAAATATTTTGTTCAGACTTTCTCAAAGTCTCGGTACAATACAAGATGTAATTAATTGACTCGTGTATCTTTAAATCTCTGTTTGTTGCCAGGGCCAAGGCTTTTCTTCTTCTGAGTCATGAGAGCTTCTCCTTCATGAAAATTAAAACTGCAAATTTTTTGAACCCGGGAACGAGGGAAATGGTTACATAGAAACAACTCCATGATCCCAGTGTCACGGCCAGGCGGATCAGCTGCACGCTGATCAGCACTCTCTCTCTTCCTCTCTCTCCTCTTCTCTCTCGCCGGGGCGGAACTCACTGTGGGTTCACGCCCTCGGCCCACACCCTCGGGAGATGAGACACCTGGGTCTCGTTAAGGTGATCAGCACTTAAGCCAGGAGGTGACTGCTATTCGTCGCTGGATCGTTGTCTACCACGCGTTAGTGAAGCCAAGCTACAGCAAGTTAGTTAAGAGTGTTTTCCTGTGTGCGTCGTACTTAACCCTGTCTCCCTGTCTACAGAGCTCCCTGGATTTTCCCCCCGTGTGATTCCCGTGTGGCAGTGTCGGAGTGTGAGCCTGTGATCGTGTGAGTGGATATTCTGAAGAACGCGTGCTTTCCCCTGAACTTCCCTGGAGACCCCTTCTCCCCTCACTCAGCTGTATATAGCACCCCCCCGCACATTCTTGTATATACACCTGGTGCATTGTAAATAAACCCTTCTTGTGAGCATCAGAACCGGAGTCCTGCGCTTGAGTCCTCCTCCAAACCGTAACACCCAGAGTCTGATGAAAAGCTACAGTCCAAGCAGCAGGTATATCATCGCCTCGACACCGCCTTTGTTGGATCATACAAATGATGACCCTACGCACATTACGTGGTACTTGATCCTAATGGTAAATTAGTTGAGCCGAGTTGTGCTGCCTCAAGTCGCATCGAGCCGATCTGAGTAGGTACTAATGGAAAAAGGGCTTTTATAAGCTTCCAAAGATACTGCCATCCAAACATGTGGTATGGCTGTTAAATTAACTGGGAGTTCTGTGCAGTACAGCATTTTGCAATTGCCGTGGTGGTTGTTAAAGATGAGCACGCCGAACTGAAGCAGGAAAAAAAGAGCAGTGAAACAGTGAGAGTCAATTCTTCTTTTCAGCTGGTCTGCTCTTTTCCAATGAAATGACCTTCATCAGTGCAAAACCAATTTGAGTCAAAGATTTTTCATTTCGTCTGACAGACTGATGCACATACCATTGATATTTCAGTTTATTCAGCAATAACGCAGCCACAGTGATATGTCAGGACACAAAAATGAAATCAAACTATCACTGCACTCTGACTTTGAGAGTAAGCCACTGAAGAGAATGAGACAATCTTTGTCTACATATGCCTCACCTAAAATGCAGTTCCTTACAAGAATCACATTGATTCAAATAATGCCACCAACTTTTTTTTTTTATTATTAAATTGACAGATGGTGTAAAAAGGATTAGGCAAGAGTGGCAGAGTAATGGTGTGCTCTGTACTTCAGATGTCCAGTAAATTCAGAAGGTAAATCAGTCGGGATGGACTGTATAAGATACTGTTTTGACTGAACTGGCCCGTGTGATATCCTCAGGCACACAACCAAAGTCTTGAGCCCCTGACCACAAACACTCGCTCTCCCTTTGTTTTCAACAACTGCCTGAGGATATGAAGCTACATAGTGCCTGATATGGCACAAGAAAGACAGCAATGGAACTGGAAGACTGTAAGGGCTTTAAATAAAACATGCTACTCAAGACAGGAGTGACATGGTCATACTCCTCAGTTCAAATCCTGGCAGCAGAGCTCTGTTTGCAATCTTCCCTTTTCTACAGTGTAACTACTATTAATTTTGCTACTTTAAAAAACATTTTTTTACAGTTCTTGAATCTGATTTTTATAGGTAGACACATTGACAAAAAACATTTGATAAACCTCCAAAAATGCTAATGTTTAATCCCCAAATCAATTTTTCACACTTGTGCCTTTACACAGTAACAGATGGCTGAATATTTTTTGTCCCATGCAGATCTCAGACTAAACACAACATGCAGAATAACATGGAATCCCAGGAGAAATGAATCATCATTAAATGTATAAACTGTGTAAACTCAACCATCACTATAAACCCTCCGATCTCTTTGCTGTGAAATAAAAGACATATTCAAAGGTCTTTTCACATATTAAATCTGCACACTCTCCCAACCTTATTCTGCCAACTTTGTCCAAAATGTTCTCATGCACAGCACACAGCAGGACACAAGAGTAACTCTTGCTAGGTGGGATTTTGGATTTTCCATGTGAGAGGTAGTCAGAAGTTTTGCTTTTCCTTTGCATGTTGAGGACTCTAATGTCCAATCTGTTTGCGCTACATTTGCATTTAAACCTCCCAAGTGATGCATTTAAAATAAATAAATAAAAAAAAATAATTCAGGCTTGCAGAGTTTGTGTGAAAATGAGTGTAAGCACTACTTCCATATTTCACTTAATTTAAAAAAAGCAAGGAGAGTATCACGGTTACAATCAGAATTTCTTAAAAATGAATATTGTGTATTTTAATAATCTCCTTAGTTGTAAAATGCATTAGTATTGAGACAGATGTGTCCAAAAATTTTATTGTAGATTTATTTTTATTGCACAATCAGCATGTTTTTTTGACTAACAAATGAACAAGTAGTCAACTTGAAAGATCAAACAAACTGCATCGTCTATGCCACATTTGACAGAACAGCAGCAAACACACGTTTAAAGAAATCTTTAATTCGTCCATGAGCTCTTTATTTCCTATAAAGTGTAATTTTGCAGAGGACAACTTTTATTAAAGTATTTTCTCTTGAGTTGGTGAATTTTGTTGCATTTTCATGTTGTCTGTTTTCTTCTTCATTTGCTTCCTGTTTTCTGCAGATAGCTCATTAAAGAGTACTTTAAGTAGACTGTTTTTTTCCTGTTTTCTCAGTGGAGTCCAAAATGACAAGACATATTTTTGTCCAGATTTCTTTTGATGCCTGTGCACTCCTAATGTGTTTGTCATCGTTATTCCGTTAAAGGTCTCATACAGAGACTTCCTCACCTAAAAAGATAAAAGCATACAGGTAAAAATAGTTGTGAAAATGTGAAAACAAGCTGGGTTTCTCAACTCATTTCAGTCCCTACACTCAGAAAAATAAAGGTGCCAACTGGAACCAAAAGTGGTTCTTTAGACTGATGCCATAGAGGAACCTTTTTTGGTGCCACAAAGAACCTTTCAAACAATGGTTCTTTGAAGAACCATTTCTTTCAGTGGTTCATTGAAGAACCTTTAAAGGTGCCCCAAAGAACCATCAAGAAATGGTTCTTTGGGGCACCGTTAATGGTTCTTCAAAGAACCTTTTTAAAAATGGTTCTTTAAAAAACCATTTTAAAGAACCTTTTTTGAAATGGTTCTTTAAAGAACCATTTTAAATCTTTCAAAATAAAATGTATCATAAATTGAATTTGAGTAGGGTAAAATAAACACAAGCACAGCATAGACATATATTAATGGTTTATTGCTATTTCGTAATATACCAAAAGACAAAAAGGCATTTTAACCCTCAGCACAACATCACTACTAATACATGTCACATATTAGTCATTTAAACAGTAATAATTAAACATTTTTACTATACTATAAATAAATATACATAAATACTATATCTATAGATAACAACAATTAATACATGTATTGTTTAATTAATAAAACATCAGAAAGTGATAAAAACACATTAGAAATAGCAATAGCTTCATAACAGACCAATAAATCAACACATTTTCATCAGCAGATGTTTGCATGATCAGTAAAAATATTTCAACAAGTTTATGATCAAAATTATCAATGAACTTCAGCCTTACCTTATGTAAGGTAAGTTTCATGTTGGACTCATGGTTCTTTGTTAGTCCAGTTTAGGATAATATCTCTGACATATGTATCATATCAAAACAACCCCACACCTGCAGTTGTTTCAGTTTTTCACAGGTGTTTCCTGTCAGCTGGTCAACCTCACTCAGACGGGCATCCATATCAGCCAACCAAACGACAAGCTCCTCCCTTTGTGCTTCAAATCCCTCCCACTCTGAGACAAGGAGCTGAGAGAGAGAAAACAAGGGTCAATTATAAAGAAGAGAGAAAATTGAAACCCTCCTCAGAAGGTCTGACTCGCATACCTGCAGTCGACCTGTGATGGACTCCAGTTTGGCGTTCACATCATCCCTCGCTGTTGCCAGCAGCCAAGTCTGCAGGGTGTCCTGGAAGAGCCGAGTTAATGTTCGACTCCTCCTGGTCAGGCTCTCCAGCTGGATGAGCCGAGGTCTCCCCTCTCGCCACCGCCTCTGAACACACAAGCACAAATTGCATGTGAAGCAGGAGGTGCAGATATTTTTGCTCTTCTTTTCTAAATCCAGGCTTGATCCGATGGAGGTATTTGGAAAACTTTTTTGGCCAGCGGACGATTGTTGTCTCGCAGAAAGTCAAATCAAATGTATGCGATACACAATTAATTCACAAGAACACATTATGAAAAACAAGTCCAGTTCTTGCCTGATTTCACATGAATTCTGCATCAAAACAGGGTAACAGAATTAAAACAAGTGTTTGCAGCAAATGTGAGCACAAATCTTATGGATACACACTAAATGAAACGATAGTGTGCACGACTCCAGATTCTGATCCCTTGTCCTAATATGGTCCCAAAAGGCTCACAAAAAGCAACATAGCAATAGCAATAAAGCAAATGTTGAGTCCATAAACCAATGGCTGACATGGGTTTTATCATAAGGGTGATAAATATACAACCTATGTTCTTAAGACTGAAAGTATAATACAGATTTTAGTCTTAGAGATTTGATGTTCATTTACCTGCAGGTGCACTATACGTGCCTGCTCCGTGGATTTCCACAACATTTTGCAAATCACTACTTAATACAGGAAGTGGGTAGGTGAACTAAAACAAGTCATCTTTCTTTGTGAGAGGACAATATTATGAAACAAACCTCAATGACATCATAGAGATCCCTAAAGATGCTCCTGCTGCTTTTGTTCCTCCTCATCCTAGGCTTCCTCCTCATTGTCCTCGACTTCCATCCAATTGTAATTCAATCTAATTGTTTTTCTCCCCCTCCTCTTCCTCATTTTGTTGGAGCTGTGAAAAGAATTAGAGTAAATCTTAATTAATTTGTGCAAACAAGAAAAATCTACAGCTTTTCGGTCAGAGGTGGTCTTGTGATTTAAGCCGGGTAGAGTAGATTTATGTGTTGATGCCACCTGCTTCAGCTCTGCGACTGGCTGCTGAGTGATATTTACACCCTGGCTGGATTACAAACTTTAACCATGTACTGAACTTTTGCCCAGCGTTGATACCTCTTGTTAGCATAACGACCTCTTCTTGGCTTAATGTACGATGGTGGATAAATGAAATGTACAAAGAAAATTTAACTATATTACAAAAGGACATCCATCCTGGTAACATCAAATGACCAGAGCATAACTTGTCAACTAGTCCGAAAATAAGTTATACAGGAACAGTCAAAGACACACCTTCTCATGTGTCACATTTCTATTCATTCAAAACACTTATGCATAGCTGTATTTTATACAGCTCTTACAGAATTCAAAGTACAGACTGATGTGAGTATTTAATGTACGGCTCAGAGCTACTGAATTTCTGAGTTTCTAGAGCAGACACAGCTCACATCACAACAGGCTTCGGGCGCCATTTTAGTGACTTTAACAATATTATAAATTTTAATATCGGTCTAGCTGACATTAGGTTTAGACTGATGCACAGCACGCAATAGGACCACATATTTTAGAAGCCAAAGGTTCAAATTAGTTGGGAGCACCTTCACTTAATTATAACAGTGGTTTTGTTAGGAAAACAGTTCTGTATACCGATACTAAATTGCGTTAACGTCAACGGCTAACGTATCTAACATAGCTAACTGTTATTTTTAGCACAACATTAACAGCAAGCTACAATGACGAGTAATAAAAACAAAACAGTAAAAAGGTTTTAATGAAAATGTTTTACCTTTTCCAACAGTCCCAGAATCCAGAGCTTCAAAGACCAGCAGGTACTCAAGACTGTTATCCGTTTCGCTGTCACCGTCCGTGAGAAAGTTTTTCTTCTCTTAAAGTTCAAGGCCCGCCGGTCGCGCTATCTGTCTGCGCATGCGCATCCCAATGATTGACCCCCCCCTTTCGGGAGGTTGCCATAGTACGACGTGTCCTAACGTCACTCTCTCTCTCTCTCTCTCTCTCCCTCCCTGTCATTTATTTGGCTCGAAACACATATTAACAAATTGCTCAGTGATAAACAAGTACTGAGATCCTTTACCTAAGCAGTGTGCTTTGTCAAAACTAAGTAAGTGTGTGGGTAATGAGCACATTGACATTCTGTTGTGCAATTGTTATTTACTTGTATTTTATAATTTGACTTTACATACTGCTGGGTGGTTTGTAAAGTTTACAATAACTAGTATTATCATTATGCTATATTTTCTAATACATATAATAATCTCAAAAGTAATGCCTTGAAGCAGAAAATAGTAATAGTTTATTAAAATTTAAAACTAAATGGCCTGCATTTGTATAGTGCTTTACTTAGTCCTAAGGACCCCAAAGCGCTTTACACTACATTCAGTCATTCACCCATTCACATAGCAAAAAAAAAAAAGTACAGTATTTGAATGTGTGTATTGTGTCTACTGTTTGTTAACTCACCATATTCATAAATGTCTTAATAATAAATTCCATATTCTATTATCACATTATTTGTGATCAGTGGGTTTGCGGGGTTAGGGGTGTGGGGGGGTAGGGTCTTTAGGCTTTGGCCCCCACCCCTGCCATCAGTATATTTTTAAGCAAGTATTTCTAACTTTTATTTGAATATTCAGTTTCCTACCATCTGCTCTTAAAGGGTAATTGCCAGGTAACCCACCCTCCCCCTTCGCACACACATGCACACAAACAAAACACACAGTAGCTATAATTCACACCCTCATTATAGTGAATAAATATTTATGCCATTTTACACCATCAAACTTAGATAGCTGAGGATGAAAAACCTTTTGTTCTTTAAAGAACCATTTGTAATAGCTAAAGAACCATCTACAAAATAAAAAGGTTCTTTGACGTATGATGGTTCTTTAAAGAGCCATGAAAACATCTGAAGAACCATTTAAGAACCATCATTTTTCTGAGAGTAGACACCAGTAATTGCACTCTGTTGGTATTGTATCATTTCTACCAAATGTTCAGTCTTTTTCTAAATGATCTCTTATTTTCTATTAATAAATCTGTAGCTGAGAGCTGCTCCACCATATCATGTGTGTGATTCAGCACAGTGCCATTTACACCACGCTGTAATGCTACTTGGAGCATAGCTGACATTCAACATCACGAATTCCAGTTTTTCATCTTCTGACCTTACACATTATGTGTGTCTAGAAATAGTCACAGTGGCTGCAGTAGTTTAGACTTTGCCCATTTTACTTTATGAATGACCAGTTCTGGGGGGATGGGTCTTTATGTGGCTTAGTCCCTGTGTGACTTTGATCAGGTTTTCAGTAAACTGACACAACTTGTGTCTAAATCAGACGTGGCAGACAAGTGCAGTTGTCTTTGCAGTCGAGTCAGATGGAAAGCCAGACCCTCTAAAGCCACAATTCAATTATTTTGAGAGCTTTCCCAACTCCTCAGAGATAGAAGTGGCTGAGTCGTAGATGGGACTCGTCCTCTACATGCAGGTCCAGTCAAGATAATGAATAGCTCATTGAATAATTCATACTGAGGCTCAAGTCAAAAACACAAGATAATGCTTTTTTCCTGAATATGATGGATGAGTAGGGTCTTCAGTGCAGAGAATATTTACTCTCAGTGGCTGAAACATGAGGTCACTGTAGAGCCTTGGTCGACACTCAGGTCTTCAGTTTTGGTTAGTAATGTTGGATTCACCTTTTACATGTTGGCCTAATTGTTAAATTGTTGGAGGATCTTTTCGCAGGCGGGAATACCATCTTTTGGCGCATTACTGGACACCAAAAAATACAACAACATCAAATGTAAAATGGCTTACAGGGATCTCCATCTACTTTTAGAGCCATTCATTTAATAGTATGTGCAGTTTGGCATTTGAATGCAAGAGATCACAACCACAAACCAGTACTACGAGAGGAGCCTGAACATTTCTACTGCTAAAAACCAATCTGGCAGATGGAAGTGCTGGTCCTGTTATGCTGTCCAGTTAGCCAGACGTGGGTGCGTGCCAAAGATCTGCAAGAAACCAATGAATAGCAGCGCCTCCAAGAATCCACAAAAACCTAAAGATACACGCACAAACAGAGGAAGAGGGGCAACAGACAAATGACAAGAAGAAAGTGGAAGCTTGACACCAGAGGCATAAGGGGACAATTATGACATCTGGTAATAAAAAAAACATAAATAAAATCAAACTACTACTACACTGCTGAATCTATTACCAGTTCATCATGGTATCCATATATTCAGACATAAAGCCTTGTTTTACTGGAAGGTTAATAATCTTTTTTTTCCTTTCAAAGGGTTTAAATATTATATCTGAAAATTCTGTCAAACCTGAGATAACATCTAAAGGATTCTAGCCAAAATCTGTTACTAAACATAATTTTAAATCAAGGTTAAACATATGCATATTGTAAGTAATCATGCCATTTGTCATTTAATAGTTGTGGACCCCACAAGGGAAACTATTGTGTTACAGAAGCATGACAAAGAATAAAAATAGTAGTCTACAATAATAATAATAATAATAATAATAATAATAATAATAATAATAATAATAATAATAATAATGATGATGATGATGATGATGATGATGATAATAATAATAATAATAATAATAATAATAATAATAATAATTTTTATTATTAAATAACAGATAAACAACACACTTAAAAAAATGTCACAGGCTCCTGGTAAGGGCCTTATTAGGGTTATTATGGTTTCTTGGCTAACTTAGAGTTAGAAATACCTGCAATGTGTTACATTTTAAAAGTAACCTTTCCAACACTAACTTTCAATGTGAATTTTTTACATTTATTTATTTACTTTTATTTCTGCTTGTATTTCTGCTTTTATTGCATGCTATATAAATAATGACTCTAACTGGGAGTTCAACCTAGCACAACAGCAATTTAACCATTTATTAGTGCTGTGATATTTTTCGCTTCCGTGTATTCTCAGCTCATCTTGCACTGGAAGGACAGAAGCCTTGTTATAAAACAAAACCATTCAAAGTGTGCCAAAGTGATGGGTTCAAAATGAATTCAGAACAGGCCAAGATGTGCTGTACTCGCATTTATGGTCCAAATATAATGCCGCTAAGCTCTGTTTCTCAGACAGTTCCTCTCTGGTAACCTCCTGTGTCTTCACTGACAAAAAAGAACTTGATGCTTGACCAATAAATTTAAGCTTCCAAATCAAATTGGCTAAAAAAACCCACATTTCAACCAGCACAGTTCTCATCCAAGATTGATCCCTTGTGAATCTACATTTTACAGTCAGTCATTTATTCGGTTCTGTACCATTTTTCTTCCTCCTGTGAAAAAAGGCTGGATGTGGCTGAAACTTAGTGGACGCTGTGGACGACTCATTTAGCTTCACAGCATGGAAATGAATTTTAAGAAGTAGTGAGTCCATATCTATTTAAAGTGAGAAACTGTGACAGACTTTTGTTTTTTGTATCAACAGGTGCAATAACAAAACTTTTTGTCACATTTTTAGCCTGTTGTGCTTAAATTGTTGTATTTCCACTGCCACGTTGCCAGTAACGTATTTACTCATGGAGTAGTTTACAGGGTGAATCATCAGACTGATGACTCACCCCGGTGAGAGCAACTCCTGCAAAGAAGACAAATATCTAAATCTTTCTGTGACTATGAGTTTTTAAAATGAATGAAATATAATTCATTAGATTTGAATTAGAAATTGGACATTTTAAAAAGTAAAGCGTGTATATAGTGAGATGGGCATTCAACCACCTTGATTTGGAGTAAAACGTCTCAGTTTTGGGGCACAGTGGACAGTTTTAGCTTGAATACTTTCTCCTGTACTATTATTTCCCCCATATTATATTGCTACAACAGATGTTATTGATAAATGTGTGTTTTAAGTTCTACATCCTTAATTTGCAGTCATAAAAAACAGTACTAATGCAAACCTGAAGAGGAACCTCAGCTTTCTTTATCCTTAGTGTGGGATTTCCCTTATAATGAGCAATAAGGCCTGAGAGGGTTGTTAGGGACGTTGTTGCTCCTAGTCTTATTTGGAAACAGTTTAGACTGTAAGCACTCTTAATGGCACAGAACTAATTAACCCATCTGCACTACTACAGCTCTGCCATTTGTGATGTGCTCTGTGGTGCTGAGCCACATAATGGTCCTCGGCTAAGGATGTAGTGTAAGCTCCAGCCTGGACAGCTCATCAGGCACAGAGGACACACAGCTGGTGAGCGACAGGAAGAACATGACGTGGGAAGCAAAGCAAGTTGCAGAGGTTGCTGGCTACTGAATGGTGGCTGAGAGATTACATGGCATTGCAGACTGGCTGCTGCATGCCTGAGGCAGAACACTCGGCACAGCAAGGTGCATTGTTTGTGTCACTCGCAAACATGTGCTCTGAAGGAGAACATAATAACCTCATTGTTGGAGCTACATTGCAGAGGGGAAAGTCAAATAATTGTAATTTCCTCAAAGCTGCAATTTAGATTTTGACAAGAAAGGAACTTTGTCATAGTTTTTAAACCACTGGCACTTTTAGGACTTCTTCTGATTAGTTGATTTCACTGAAAGTCTGCTACAAGAATGACAATACTCATTTGTAGGAGGATGGTGTCTCAGAAAACAAATGTTTGTGGTGCTGCAGAGATATAAGCTTCTCCGTTGCCTTTTTATTCTGTCACATTCAGCAGCCTGCAGAATATTGCTTAAAAACAAATTGGTAATTGTTGTTCGCAATATTTCTTCATGTGAATCTGGAAATGATCTAATTAACCTGTGCAAAGATCTGCAGCCTTGACTTACATTCCTGGTTTCAGCTGGAAATTAGTTTTTTAAAGATCTCACTACTGAGTGCATATCTGTGCATATCCAAAATGTATTTTATATTCTGCTGCACCCATACTGCTTATAAAAGAAAAATAATCTCTCTGTGTGGTTCCATTATCTAAGTTTTCTTGTTGATGGTCACAGAGTCTAGACTACTGCTTCAACACTTTGTTTACTACCAGATTTTTCAGCAAAAAGAGACTTTGGATATTTTGAGAGTTCTACATCATCATTACTTTCCTGGAAAACTTGTAAACATTGTAAACAGTCGACATGTCTTCTGCCCTCTATGGGACTAGCATTTATACAGTCTTACTGGCCACACAAAGTCACATGTAAACACAATTCAAGCACTTTGGCTGCTTGACATCCATGCCCAATTTCTAGAATTGCCAGTTGACCTTAAGTGTAAACCACACAGAGAGGAGTGGAACCAGCAATCTTCTTGCCATGAGCCAAGAAGCCATCCACTAAAATGGATTTTTTTTTTTTTTTTTTAAATGCCATATTGAAAAACGGTTCCCATTCTGAGTAAATGGCTTTTGGAAATCCTGCCCATTTTCTTCCTTCCCACATTGTCTATCTTCAATTGCCTGAAAGTACCTAACCAGAGATGCAAGTGGGAAATGAGGAAGACAAAAGTATTAAACAAAAGACATCCTGTGTTGGACCTGTGATTTTAAAGAAATGTCATTATAATACTGTGTACAATTTGTGGCACAGCTGCAAACCGGACAAAGTTTGCTCCAGGAGCTGATCAGCTTTATAGCTAAACCAGCATATGAAAAGTAAGCCCATGATTTGCATGCCAGTGGTGGTGACATGTGGTCATTTAAACGGATAAGGATAAAAACACGACACACAAAGAACACAACTGTGCATCCTTGATTATAGCTCAGTGTCAAAAACTAAATCTTTCTCCAGTGTTTAATAAGACAAACTGGATCAGAGTGCAGTGTCTTGCTGGACTCTTCCCTGAAGTCTTCAACTTTCTGCATTATATCATTGCTGAAGAATTATAAAATATTATTACTTAGTAATAATTAAGACCATCTAAATATTTACTTAGGAGGGCTTTTAAAAACACAATTCCTTTAGCAGAAGTAGAAATAAACCATTAACACTTCACTACACACAAAGCAGCTTCATGGTCAGGTGAGGGCTATTTTCTTATTTTGTGACAAATGGAGCAGACGCAATATAAATCTGCTTTTCACTGTAATTTTAAAGATGAAGCCCAAGTGAGAGAGGAAACCATTAGGCTTGAAAAACAACAACAAGAAAAATCTCTCAGAAAGAGCAAAAACTTTAGGAGTGGCCAAAAGAATAATGCTCGGCTTTACAGCAACAGAATTATTTTCATTGCTTGAGAAAAATGATTTCACAACATCTAACCGAGTGAAGAATACTCTTGAGAAGGCAGGTTTATCATTGTCAAAGTCTCCAATCAAGAGATGCCTTCATGAATGTGAATAAAGAGTTTACAGCAAGGTGCAAACTAGACAATCAAGAAACTGCAGTGACCCCAACCGGTCATGGCAAATGCAGCCGCTCCCTTAGCCTGGTTCTGATGGCGGTTTTTTCCTGTTAAAAGGAAGTTTTTCCTTCCCACTGTTGCCAAAGTGCTTACTCACAGGGGTTCATATGATTGTTGGGGTTTTCTCTGTTTTCTTTGTGTTATTGTAAAGTCTTTACTTTAAAGTCTAAAGCACCTTGAGGCAACTTTTAAAACTGAATAAAGTCTGCGCACAAAGCTGGCACATGATCCAAAACACACTGTAACCCATATCAACTACACCCTGTCACATGACCCACGTCAGCTGATTTGAGGTCCCTCTCCTGATTTGCTCCTTCCACGTCGCGGCAACTATGAAAACCGGCTGTGGAGGGATACTTCCGGGTTCGACTCCTGCTGTTGCTGTAAGCTTATGGCGTTTAGAACGGCGTTGGAAAACAAAGCGTTTTCTCCCCTCAATTCATCTATAAATTAATTTCACCTCAGCGGTAAGTGTCCTTAACATCTACCAATAACAACCTTTTAGTTCTCAGTAATGAGTCGATCGTTTCAGTTCAGTTCATTTTTATTTCAAACATATATATTCTTCAACATTTCATAAAATCATTCCATGCAGTTGTTTGAAAAGGAGTAGGCAGAAGTATATACTTATTTAGCCCTACCCCCTCAGGTTTACATCCTCATCATCTAAATTTGAACAACAAAATGTATACAATGCCTTCAACTTAGAACATAACATCACAAAAATATTTTCTCATGTTCAACTAAAACTATATTTAGATTTGCTAATTTGCAGAAGAAAATAAACATCAGTTTGACTGCTGTCTTGGGTTAATTGCATTTTCTTCATTCTTATACTTATTTCAAATTTCTTTTTTGAGTTTTATTTTAAACTGGTTTATATCACTACTGACCTTTATTTCTTCTTTTAACTCATTCCAGAATTTAACTCCCGCTATTGAAATAGACATCCTCTTCAATGTTGTTCTTACTCTTCGTAATTTTAAATTCCACTTCCCTCTAAAATTATACCTCCCTTCTCTTTCTAAGAACCATTTACTTATTTCGATTGGGAGCATCCCTTTCCTTGCCTTATATCAGTGGTTCCCAAAGTGTGGGGCCCGCCCCCTAGGGGGGGCGCAGAGCCATTGCAGGGGGGGCGCGGGATGAAAAAAAAAAAAAAAAAAGAAAGCTTGGACACTGCTAGCATAATGGACAGATTTTTGACGGGGCTCCCACACAAACGCAAAGCAGGAGATGAAGCATCGCCAAATATGTTTCCAAACCAACTTCCTTCCAAGCCAAAGACTAGAAAATATGGTGAAGCATATCTTCCCTTTGGCTTCACCTGCACAAGTGCCAAGGTAGGTCTCCCCTGCAAAATTAGTTTCCCTGCGTCGGGAGCAGCGCTGGGCTCTCCAAATCACGGACAAACAGGATCCCACATTCTTGACTTTTAGTTCACAAACACTTCTTGTAATAACTAACTACTCCTGACATCTTGGACATGTTAGCTCTTTATGCAGTAAAGTTACAGTGGGATACAAATAACATCAGGCTGATCCTGCCGTAATTTGTTCAATAATCTCCGTTTTCGGTGAATCGCAACGCCGTTTACGTGTGGACGAAAGGCCCAAAACGCACAGAAACAGCTGTGTTTTCAAAAATACCCGTGTAGGTGTGGACGTAGCGTAAAAGAGTTAGTAGTTTATTTTATTACTACCTGTAATTTATTGCCGTTTACTTGTATTTGCTTAATTGTTTACTAAATGTTTGAGGTGTGAAATAAACCGCAATGGAGTTTGTGCGGGGGCGCGAACATTTTTCTTGTGAAAAAGGCGGGGCCTGGCAAAAAAAGTTTGGGAACCACTGCCTTATATATTATTTGCACTGTTTTAAACTTCACCAGATCCTGGAATTTTATAGCTTGCGTCCTAATAAAGAGTGCGTTTGTGTGAGCCCTATACCCCTCCTGATTTATTAGTCTAATGGCCCTTTTCTGCATTATGATTATAGTCTGAATATTACTTTTATATGTATTTCCCCAAACCTCTACACAATAACTCATGTATGGTAATAATAAAGCACAATATAACATATACAATGTTTTCCTATCCAGAAATTGTTTTACTTTCCCCAAGACAGCAATGCCCCGTGCTAACTTTCCCCTCACATAAGTGATGTGTGATTTCCAACAGGCCTTGATCAATGATCACACCAAGAAATTTTATGGTATTAACCCTTTCTAGATATACATTATCAACACAAATTTCAATGTTAATGTTTTTCTTATAGTTTCCGAATAACATAAATTTTGTTTTATTTAAATTTAAGGACAATTTGTTTCTATCAAACCACTTCTTTAATATCTTTAACTCCTGTGTGATCACCTCCAAAACCTGTTGAAATTCCACACCTGAACAAAGTATATTGGTATCATCTGCAAAAATTACAAACTTTAGTATCTTTGATACCTTACAAATATCATTTATATACATAATAAACATTTTCAGACCCAATACTGATCCTTGCGGTACTCGACATTCAATATCCACCAATTTAGATTTAAACTCATTTATTTGTACATATTGCTGTCGATTAATCACATAGCTTTTTATCCAGTCCAATACCACACCCCTAAACCCATATCTTTCCAGTTTGATTATTAGAATTTTGTGGTCAACAGTATCAAATGCTTTTTTTAGATCTAGAAAGACTCCAAGTGCATACTTCTTGTTATTCTGTTATTTCTTCCATTAAATCCATCAATGCCAAAACTGTTGATCTATTATTTCTAAACCCATACTGGCAATTTGCCAACAATTCATGTTTATCCACAAAGCTATCAAATCTTTTTAGAAATAGTTTTTCCAGTATCTTAGAAAACTGGGAGAGTACCAACACTGGTCTATAATTTGTAAAACAATGCTTTTCACCTGATTTATAAATGGGAATAATTTTTGCAACTTTCATTTTTTGTGGAAAAACCCCTTCCTGGAAATCGATTTTCCGCGATTAAAAAATGACTTTGTTCGGCGGCGTTCCCACCGCGAGCAGAACTCCGTTTAAAAAACCGCTGTTTTTGAACACTAATGGGCTTACTTTGAAACAAAGTGCAATTGACTGATTATTGTTATGTGTTGCCTTGAATTCGGCTATGCTGTCTGTTAGACAGTTGTTTTTCTTTATTGTTGTTTTTGTATTTATTTGTAGCGAAAGCTACTGGAATGTATAGATTAAGCTACGTAGCCAAGATGATTAATAATTTAACTGTTGTACATTTAATGATTAATGATTCCCATTGTTACATAGACTTGCAGAAAAATGTATTTGTTTACCGGTAAACTGAATTGAACTTGATGTGCTAATGGACATTTTTCTGGCCTACAGGTCAGGTTTTTTTTCCCCCTTTGAATTGATCTTCTTCATATTGAAGTGGCGAGCCAGTAGGACCATTCTTTGTTTTCCCCTCTTTTCCCCCACTTTGCAGTCTTTGGATTACGGACATATTTCCCCATTACATGAAGCTGGACCCTAAGGAGGAATTCCTTTAAAAAAGTGAACTTTAAAAAAGAAACCTTAACAAAGGACCAAAAGGACTCTTAACAAAAAGGACTCTTGCACAGAAAAATCACAGCATTGATTTATTATTTAATTGTGGGCATTTATTTATCTTGTGTGTTGTATTAATTATTTTGTTCCATTTCCCCTTTCCCCCATTTATTCAATATATTCTTGGTACAAGTTATTGCTGTTATGTGAAGGCTGTGTGCAGGCAGGAGTGGTAGTAGGGGGACCCAATGTGCAGACACTCGGAGGCGGAAAGTAACTCAAACTCAGATTTATTGCTAAACTCAAAAGGTAACAAACTTGCAAATAAACTTACTCAGACGGAACACACAGCAAGAAGAGGGTAGATCACGACACTGACAAACTGAAACACAGGGCTTAAATACATAGAGGGAGCAATCAGGGAATGAGTAACAGGAGGGAAACACAGCTGGGGCAAATCAGGCCTAACGAGACAAAGGAAGCACAACCAGACACATTTACATGAGACACGGACTTTCAAAGTAAAACAGGAAACATAACACAGACTGAACTTACAGACACAGACTCACAGGCAGGCACTACAGAGGGAACAGAGACGTGGGACCAGGGCAGACACAGACACTGACTGGACACGCGGATATAGCTGACAGGGGAGACGGCAACTAAGGATTACACAGAGACATAAACCAAAAGACAGAACTCTAACAAAGAAACCAAAGACTAGAAATGATAAATAATATAATAAACTCAAACCTCTGGGTCAACGACCCAGGCATCCTAACAATTGCAGTCTTTGGTCTCGTCATTCACACCATCTAGGCTCCATAAAGAACTATTTCTTCTGCGCGTCAGTCAGTAAACTCACCCATTGCAATAAAACTAGCCCTTAAATAACTTTGCGTTACAACACCACATCATCTGTCAGATATGGTGCAGGCAATGTTACAGCATCAGTATGTAAGTGGGTCAGTAGTGTTTGATAGAAGTAGCAGGAAGACTTCTGTAGAGTGTAGAGGGCTATTGTCTGCTCAGATACTAATACTGCAGAACTGGCTGGGCAGAACTTCACAGTACTAATACAAAATGACCCAAAGAATTTCTCAAAAGCAACCAAGGAGTTTCTCAAGGCAAAGAAATGGGAAACTCTTCAACGGCCAAGTCAGTCACCCGATCTCAACCCAACAGAGCATGCTTTCCACTTAATAGTGGAGATAGAAGGGCTGATGTGACAGAGGAGGGATGGAGTAAGATGGAGCCAGACCATTGTGGCCTCCCCTGTGGGGAGCAAGTGTAAGAAGAACCCATGTGACCTTGTGGCTACTGCAAAGTGCATGAATAATTCTTTTGTATAATTCCTGCAGTATAAACCAACTCTCACTGACTGCTTATTAATCTGTGCACACTAAACAGTTCTTATCAACATTACACCAAGAAACTATGGAGAGTCCAGTCCCATGTATTAACATTTATATCAATAACCTCATGCAGGTCATACTTGATAGATGGCAAGTTACTGAATACACAAAAATGTGCAAACATCTCACTTATTTGGCTTGCAGTACCCACACACATAAAAGTAGTGATGTATATTTCATGCTTGGTTGGCCCTCTCCGCACACTCTACCTCAGCCAAGCTTCAATGAAACATTCATACAGCAAGTCCCATTTACATATCAAGCAAACCACCCTCGGCTAAATTTGGTGGGTGAAAATGCCTGTTTTGCTCCACATCTTAGTTTACCTTGTTTTCCTGTTTTCCTGCTCTCTCTGTTTGACACATTGTGCATATTCTTAAGTTGCTGCTGTTTAGCAAAAATAAAAAAAGGTAGACCTTTCTATATTTATACACAGAATATACCACAAGTAAGGAAGACAGCAGGTGAAACACTAGGCCTTGAACTTTAAGTCTAATCCCAAAAGAGGTGTCACACAAGAAGCAAAAAGATGCCAGGTCATTATAGTAAGGTCACAAGCTCTCAAAAGGGCCCTGAATGCAGCATACTCGAGGCTTGACTGTAACTCTTTGTGTCTGTCTTGGAGATCATTTTTAGGGAATTTCCCATGAAGAAAACTTCAACTGTTTTGTTGAAGTTGTAATAATTTGTTTCATTTAAAGCCAGTCTGAGCTGATCAGCTTATTACAAACACATATTGCTGTCGTTTGCATAAGTTAAGATTTGTGACGTTTTGCATGTTTGGAGTCTGTAGTTAGCGTGTTGTCTTGTGTTGTTGGTGTGTAGTGTAGTTGGTTGTTTTGTTTTGTGTGTGTTACGGCTGTTGTAATGTTGTCTGATATGCAAATTTGAGTGTGCAGGTGCCTCTCTTTGATTGGTGCATCCAGGGGACGGACCATGTGGATTGGCTAACTACCTGGAGATAGTTAGCCAAGATAACGTATATGATCACACTGCCATTGACGGCCAGTTATTCATCCTCGGCTCACCTCAACCAGCAGACTCTGTGTTACCTGTCCAGCGCTGTTTCTTTATACAGGAGCATTTAGGGGTGGACTGCCTTTTTATTTGATTACCCTTTTCTCATGTTTTTGTTAGTTAGGGAGATAATTCATTGTCATTTGGTTTGATTCTTTTCATAGCTAAGTTTGGTACATCCTTTAGATAGGCTCTCTTTTGTTTGTTGTTTTGGCGTCAGGTCCACCCCGAAGCTATAGTCCGCTCCTTTCCTTTGTTAAAATTCACTCACTGTAAACAAATCACCATCAAAATTGTACTCGTTGTGTGATGTGCTGCTTTGGGTCAGAGGGGGATGGATCACCCTTATGCTATGGTCTGGCCACCCCTAGACGGGCCATAACATGTGTCAAAACAATGAGGCGACTGCTGAATATCACAGTTGCTGCCAAAAAGCCACCAAAGGCAGATTGCAAATAAAACAATGTCTCCAGGTGGAAAACAGGAGGAGTGATACAGTGTCTAATGCCCAAGTTTACTCTTAGACGCTGCTATACAATCGCACACACATGGGTGAGGGTAACTGCGATAGAGATGTGGACTCGGAACAAGAGCAATGCCACTGCCACAGCCCTTTTATCATGAGATAATGAGACTTTAATTTCACAGGCGTACATTCATTTTTAAACCTTTGCTTATCTTTTGTTTTTTAAGCTGACATTTCAATAACCATACAGCTGAAGTACAGTTCAAGCAGCCTGTAATTAGAATAAAAGAGAAGCAGATATGTAAGTGCACTAAGGTGTCCTAACGAACTGTGAGCTGATAAGATAGGATGCATGTTTCCTCTTTAACTGAGCAAAATCCACAATTTCAGTTTCTGAATCTATTGTGAATGGGTTTTTTTTTCTGTTGACTCAGAACTACTGGTTCCATTTAGCTGTTCTTTTATTTAGCTGCTTCTTTTTGTGTGAATAACCTCTTTAAACAAGACACACTGTGTTCTGTGTTGCCTTTTGTGTAATTTTCAATTAAAAAATTTGAAAACATTGCATTTTGCTGTGTTTGTGAATATTTGTTTTGTGCAATATTCACAGTACACTGAAGAAGAGATCATTTGTACTTTTCTGTACTTGAGGCTTTTGGATAAAGAAGCTTAAAATATCTAACACTCTTGAAAGGATGAGCGTACACGGTTCATCTTTACTGAAAATAGCTCCATACCTGTCAGTCAAAGCTATTTGTGATTAACAGGTTTGTTCCTCAGCACTTGATGTTCCTAGAAATGCATTTCTTCTTATTGAAACCATGAACTATGCAACGCTGTAGTCTCTCTCTCGCTCACTGAAAGTGGGTTTATGAGAGCTGTGTAGTTGCCTCCTCTATCATCCACTCACCTCTGAAATCCAAAACATTTGTTAGATCTACAGAACACAAATCCCACTTTAAGACCAAGTTTCAGAACAGAAAGACACACTTTGAACAACACAGGTGATATACACATGTATATCGTATTCTTCTTCTTCTTCTTCTTCTTCTTCTTCTTCTTCTTCTTCTTCTTCTTCTTGAAGTCAGACATATATCATTGTTTTTTTAATTCTTTACTTAAAATAATACCGAAGATCTGCTCATTTTAACTCTTCTAAGAATGTTTTTTTTAATATTTCATTTTTAACAGAGATTCAAACTTTGCCACAAGCATACAACCCCCATTCACAAAATGTGTCAAATCCATGACCCCAACACATGGGCTTATTACACTTATTACGCCAGAAGTGCAAGACCATTTTAATAAAGGCAGCCTGACTGTTCAGTCATCATGTGCATAGCCACAAGCGTAGTCTTCACTTATGAAAAATGTGGTGCAGCTAATTTCTCGAGGCACCTTAGGTCCTCTGTGGTTCCTGTGTTAGTTTTTATAAGGCACAAACTTTAGTATAATTTGTTATCATCGTCTCAACTCTTGTATTCCTCAGTTTTGTATTTGTATGCCCAACCTATTTAGGCATCCTGAAACAACTATCCATTTTTCATAATTAGGTTGTTTTGCATGGTGTTGGAGCTCATCAGACTCACTCCAACTTTGATTGTAAATGTTGTTATCCAGCGTCACCACTGGGATACAGGGTACGGTGTAAAATTTAGGCTTTTAATCGAATAAGACATTTGTATCTTTTTGCACTTTTGGAAAATAAAATATCTGAAAAATATTATTTTTCAGATATTTTGAGACCCTGAAATTGATATTTTATTTCAGTACAGATTTTGCATTAAGGGCACATTAACTTTTCTTTGCTTTGTAATCAGAAAACCGTCCAGCAGCTAATGACCATTAAACTATGATCCAACAAATCCTACAACCATTTTAGTCACAATCCTTGCAGGATCATAAATTTTTTTTTAATCTGTGGAGCCAGTGATGTATTTTTCGTAGTTTGATTGACTGTGAGGCAGGAAACCATTAAGTCTTTTTTGAAGGAGCTTCGATTTTAATTTACTTCATATTTGCAACAGTAACATTCTTAAAGTATTTGCTATAAAAACATAGTGAGGGCCACACTGTTTTCAAAAGACACTTACATCTAGTGATTTTCATTTAAATGACACACTTTTTACAGTATTTCATAGTTTTGAATAAAAATTAGTTTAGATCTTGCAAAAAGGTGAGAAGCCGAGGACTGAAAGTGTTAGGATGCGTAAATAAAAATTACTAAAAAGAAAAAAGTGTAAATATTTCAACAATCAAGTGTTTAAAACATAGTGGCTCACACACATTCAGAACAGCCCAGTTATGAGAAATATGCCACTATTAACCTGCATTAGTCCAAATATATCTCTTCTAAAACTTTTTCCTAAAGTGGAATTTGTATTCTGCAGGTTTAATAAATATTTCTGACTTCAGCACTGAGTGGATGCCAGAGGGGGAAACTACATGGAGCTAGAACTCTCTTGTAGGGCTGAACAAAAAAGGGTGGGATGAGAAACTACAGTGTTAATCAAGCAATTATGTTTTGGAAAAACTGGCAAATCATTTTATTATGGTTTGGGGAAAAAAAGAAACCTTTGGCAGAGCTGCTGTAAATACTTTGTCAGGTAAGATACTGAGGGCAGTGACGTTAAAATGCAAAACTTGGTTATACTTACTTTCAACATCCTTTAATATCGCCAAACCTAACCATGAAGGTCAAAAGCAGAGAGTACAACAATTCAGAAGCACATGGGGACGTAAGCAGGAACACTATACATACAGATTATAAATACTCACACAGGGTAAGTCATGGGGATTAGAGACAGCTGAGAGAAAATGAGACGCAGGCGCACACAATCACAGTAGAGTAAGTAAAATTAAATACAGGACACAGACAACAACTAGCAAAGTAAAACTAGAAGTAACATTAATGAAACACGGACACTTGGACAGTTAACCTGAGAAACTGAGACAGACACAAGAAATGGTGGGAAATATTGTTTGTGTATTGCAGGATTAACAGACGTTTCTAGTTAAGGTCTGAGATCCAGGGCCTGACAGAAATACCACCAGAATAATGCAGAATCCTGTGTGCTACAGAGAACTATTGCTAATCACAAATATTGTCTGAAAAGCACAAAGCTATTTTCTGTAAAGGTGAACTGTGTGTGCTCATCCTTTCAAGAGTGTTGCTTACTTGCTGCAGTCACACAGGAGTGTTGCAACTCATGTAACAGAATAAAACAAAGTCTAACGAGTTGTATAAAATGATCAAAGTGCATGATAGTTTTACACCGATAATCTTTAATAGTTAAAGACCTTTCTTTGTGAGATGCCTGTTTGTGTTTAGAAAAGCGACTAATCAACCATGCATGTGAATATCGTTAAGGAACTGATAGCTCTGCCTGTCTGATACTGAGTGATTTCTCATTGAACATGTTTCACTGAAAATTAAATGAAAGGCAACACAGGAAACTGTCAGTGTCAAGGACATTTCTCACACAAAAAGGAAGCAACTAAAATAAAAAAAACACTGCAAAACAGAATCAGTGATTCTTCATACCGTGAAGCTATGGGAAAGAGTTCTTGAAACTAGGTTAAGGAGAGAGGTGACAATGAGTGGGCAGCAGTGTGTCTTCAAGCCAAGAAAGAGCACAACAGGGGTGATGTTTGCTTTGAGAGTGTTGATGGAGAAGTATAGAAAAAGTCAAAGGTGCTGCCACTATATCTTTGTGGATGTAGAGACAACATATGATAGACCAAGAGAGGAGCTGTGTACTGTGTGATGAAGTCAGGAGTGCCAGAGAAGAATGGAAGTATGGTACTTCTCTGCCAGGAGAGCTGGACAGGGTGCAGAACATCCTTAACCCATCAGCAGGATTGGATCTGCTGCTTGTGCAAGAAGCAGTCCTCCATGAATGAGGACAGTGAAACACTGGTGAGGTGACCTGTTGACTAATGAGGCCAGGCTGGAGTCTCCGTAGATGACCTTATGATCTGTAGTGAGCGTAGGGAGCATGTGGAATCAAGCCTGGAGAGATGGAGGTATGCTCTGGAGAGAAGAGGAATTAAAGTCAGAATAAATGTGTGTGAATGAGACTAAGACAGATGGAAGGTCAACATGCAAGGAGTGGAGGAATTTAAATACCTGCATACATCCAAAGAAACAGCGAGTGCACAAGAGAGGTGACGTAGAGAGCAAAGGGAGGGTGGATTTGATGGGGATTAGTGTCAGAAGTGACATGTGAAAAAGAAAATTTTGATAGGACTCTGTGCAGTTGTGTGGACAAAAACTGGTGTTATCCTTCCATCACATGTCTGTCACGTATGTACTACATTTAAGCTGCTTTAGCAAGCTCACAGTAACTGTTAAAATGCAAACTGCTTTGCATCGGACCCTAACCCCTCTTTTAATAATCAAACATGATCAGTGCAATGTGTGTTAGCATTGCCTACTCTTTTTCTGCATATGCATTAGAACTAGGAATTACCAGAACAAAGCCACACAGCAAATTGAAATGACCGCAGGTGGAAATACCATTTTATAGCATTTTAGAGTTATAGCAGTTCTGACTGAGCTGCTGCAAACTATTAACTTCTGCAGACAAGTCTCCAAATCTCCAGATCCACTGCTTAAGCTGTGACTGCTGAGAAAGCTGTGAAGGATTACCAAATAACCGTGTTATTCCATTCCCCCCCCTCTTTACTTCATTAGTGTGACAGTGTGGGGTATGCAGTTATCACCTCATCACATGGTGGTTTCAGAGACAACAGCCAAGGGTCTGTGACAAGGGCTCCATTTGGTATTGTTGGGGTTTGCCTAAAATGCTATTCCTAATCTTTAACTCATTTCAGATTACTTTTCTAAATATTTTCTTGAAAGCAGTACCAGTTCCACACAGACCCTTGTGTTACCTGACCTCACTGCAAGCTAGCAAAGTTTTCCCTCACCCAGAACTCAGCATTTTAATGTCTTTGTTTCCTCCCCACACATTCCACAGTTTAAGCAGATTCTCCTTTAGTTCTGATGATATAATTGTTTTTATTCTAGTGCTGGAACACACAAGGATCAGTGATCCTTCAGGATGTCTGGGGTTGTCTAACATGACTGAATTCAGACAACAGGCGCTCTGTAATTATAGATGTTGTCATTCAGTATGTGCTGCAAGTTGGTGCAAATTAATTTCCCCTTTGTCTTGGTTCCATAGTTTAGGGGTTAAGTGATGGAAAAATCCCTGTTTTGAGACCAGGAAGAGAGACAAATCCCTGTGAGGGTTGTCAGGAATGGTATTAAAAATCTGCCAGATCAAACACACAGATCCATCCCCGGTGGTGACCGGTTGTGAATAAGGGAGCAGTTGTAAGAAGCTGTATATACTTTAGTGAAATACATTTTAGTGTGTGTGCGTGTGCGTGTGCGTGCGTGCGCGTGTGTGTGTGTGCACTTAACTGTGGCCACCAAAACTTCACATTTACAGCAATCCTGTCTTGTGGTTGTAAGGAGGAAATGTGATGGTGTATTTCCAGGAATCTGTGATTTTATTCTGTGTAACCATTTTTCTTTAAATCAAAGAAAATTAAAATTATAATTGTTATGTGCTTCCATTCTGTGATTGAGCAATTTTGAAACTTAATGAGCTACTGATGGTGAGATTTTTAATTTTAATGGATTTCTTCAGGAAGCCACTTAGAATATATTTGCTACTGTTGCAAAGACGTTAAAACTCCCACAGCTAGTAAGAGTTATTTAAATGTTGTGTTTGGTTTTACAATGTGCGTCCTGCAGTGACAGAGTGTATTTGAACCATCAGAACACATCATCTTCCTGTTTTAACACAAGGGTGAAGCACAATCATCACTCATTGGTTCTTGATGGTCCATCAAAATTTTTCATCGTCAGAAGGCTTGCAGTGTCTCCCAGCACAGGGTGGCTGTAGCTCAGGCGGTAGAGCAGGTCATCTACTGATCGGAAGGTTGGAGGTTCGATTCCTGGCTTCCCCTAGTCTGCATGCCAAATATCTTTGGGCAAGATACTAACCCCAAATTCGTGTATGTGTTGGTTACAAAACACTTTGAGTGCTCAGAAGAGTAGAAAAGTGCGATATAAGAACCAGTCCATTTACCATTTGTCAAGAACATGGAGGAGAATCCAGGAGACAGTGTTACTGTAGGAGAGCTGTTGATTGTCCTTAACCCATCATCAGGACCCGTATCTGCTCCGTTATGCAAGGAGGAACAGGATGAGCACTGCCAGAGCTATAAAATGACCAAAAGTGGCCACTGGAGTGAATGTCTCTGATTAAACAATCAGACTTAATGAGGGTAGCCTGAGGGCCCGACATCTTCCTTGTGCTCACTGTCCAGCACTGTGGAGGCTAATTGGCATTTGCCATAGAATACCAGACTTGGCAGGTCCAGACCTGTGCTTTTCACAGATGAGGGCAGCTTCACCCTGAGCACATGTGACAAAGGTGAAAGGGTCTGGAGAATGAGAATCTGTGAAGATTGTTATGCTACCTCTAACACTGTTAAGCTTGACTGGTTTGTTGTGTTTCAATGATGGTCTGGGGAGGCATATCTATGGAGGGTCGCACAGACTCTCTATGCTAGGCAACGACACACATAATGCCATTAGGTATTGGAATGAATGCAAACTACAGAGTACCATTTATACTTCTTGCACTGAAATTTCTTGACTTTTATTTTCCAGATATCTTTGATGGAAGTGAAAGTCATCAACCTACAGAAGGCATCCTTTTATTCCTAACACATGACCCAGTCCATATCAGTGTAGATGTCAGCATGATTTTTGTTCCCACTGAAATCTAATCTAATTTAGTGTTTCTTTATTTTTTTGAGCAGTGTATAGTTTTGAATGATGCTCTACACCTATAAGAACCAAAGTATTTACATAAAAAGAAACATTGCATAACTAAGTAAATGTGTAGTGACCAGTGAACTTGTCTTTCATCGTTGTGTTTGTAGCTAACTGGCATGTTTTTTTTGTTTTTGTATGTATAGCTGGAGGCTTTTCCCCACTACATCTGCACCTCCAAATGCTGGAGGATTTGAATTTATTCTTTCCTGGGAGGCTCACTGAACCTGTATTCTCATTCATTTCCCCATCCATACCTCCAAGGCTGCTACCATCTGTATTACCAGACATGCATCCGTACCTCAGAGGCTGACAGGCTCAGTTCCCCCCCCTTATTCCTCTACACCTCAAAGGCTTCAGATGGATGGATTTCCCATTGCTTGGGTGTAAATCTTTCATGTGTGAAATTGTCTGTGCTTAAAGAAGCCATTGGCTGTGCTGAAGAAGCTGTCTGTGCTGCAGTTGTTGGTGGCGACAGCCTGTAGTGTCAAACTATGGCAGAGATCAGTCAAATCAGTTTTTTTTCATTTGATAAACAAATAATGGAAGATTTTACAGCTGTCTATACACATATCCCCATGGCTGTCTGATGAATCAGAGTTTTATGTAACTTCACAGGATGGCTTGTCGTCCTAGAATTACAACACAAATCATTATTGAAAATATCAAAGTTTTATCCCCCTGCATTACCTTTGCTTCTCTAAAGAACAGTAAAGCTTAACTTTAAATCTGTTTTTTCCATTTGTTTTCTGTGAAACGGTGAAATTTTTTTTCCAGCAGTGTGATTATTACTGTCAACACTTGTCAGCATTGCTGACCAAGACTGCCTTCACCAGCAAAACAAAACGATTGGTAATCTGTCTAAACACTTTTAACAGCGTGCATTTGTGTTTAGTACAGCAAATACTACACAAATACTGCACCACTGTTACACAGCCACACAACCTCTATTAGTTTTAATGTGAAACCACATTTGCCAATCAGCCTCCTACTAGGAGTCGTATCTGATTGTTTTTTTTCTTTTCTTTTTTTTGCAGACATGGTTCTTTAACTATAACCAAATAACACTGCTTCCATAAACCCAATCAGTCCTAATCAGTTGCATCAGTCATTTTTTTGAGAGGCACTGATTAAAAACCTATTTGTTTCTTAATAGCAACTCATCATTGAGTGGCATTTTCCAGCTTTTTACTACCAGCTTTTTAGTGTAGCACAGGCTACATACTTCTGTAAATTTTTACCTTGAAAACATCAATTCGGTCAATTTATAGAGGCAACAACAGCTACAGATGCAATTTAATCCTCCGTGGGTAGTTCCAAACAGGACCTTGACACATGCAGTGTGATGGTGGTGGTAGGGTGAAAGGGTCTGTAATTCACTGTCAAGATGTATGAGTGGACAAATGGATACCTACCTTTATTTAGTCAGGTGGAAAAACTATAAAATGTATAGATATGCACACATGTACACAAACACTGATCCTCATAAAAAAATAAATATAATAAAAATGAAATTAAAGTCAACATTCTGTAGTTTCATTGATCATGAATAAACAGATTAAAAACACTATAGAGCATTTGTTATATAAAAAAATCAGCTAATGGAAGCTTAAACTGTTCTAGGATAACATACTCGTCTAACCTAAGAGTTCTAAGCCTGTTCTCCCTGTGAACTGCTCAATAGGAGAACACATACTTTTCCTGTTCTGTAGTCTTAGATTGATATCAAAGGTAATGCATTCTTGTGAACATACGCCATATTGCTAAGTCTTGAACATGATTATAAATTACATGGAAATTTATCAAGAACTGATTTTAAATGGGGGGTGAGGGGGAGACATTGATGTTCTCCGTGTTCTTGCTCGTCCTTCTGGCAGAGGACACAATGATGGGTGCTGGAATTGTCATCAGCAATAAATCTAAAAAAATACAGAATCAAGGGGGTAAAGTACACCAGCAGCATCATGCATAGTCAAGGACTGGTAAAAATGTTGCGTGTACAGGCTTCAGCCGGCTGCTAAATGAGACACTGATTGTTTCTAAAAGGAGAAGCTTGAGCTTCTTCATCACTTCCTCAACATGAGTAGCAGGATTTTTCCTTTGTGATCAGATGAAAAGCATGTAGCAGTCTCAGTTGTATTTTGCAAACGCTTAAGTCTACTTGCTGCGCTCTGAATTACGCAGAAAAATCAGATTTTAAGTTAAATGTGACTTTGTCAATCAAGAAACGAGTAACAGCGTGTTTGGCTGCACTACCCTAGCTGGCTGTTTTAACCTGTTAACATGTATAAAGTAAACAGTTGATTCCCAGCCTAATGGTGTGTGCCTACAATGAACACAAAGCGATATCTTTGCACTGTGATATTTGAGTTTGTCAAATCTTAAAAATGGACATGACAGCAAATAAAAGTGGCAATGATATCGCTCACTGTCTCTGGTGATGTCTCTCACCCAGTAGGAAACTACTGTATTCAGCTGGTTTTCTAGTACACTACCTAAATTTTTCATTAATATATTCAATCCCTCTGTAGATACTGTCAGATAACATGTTCAAGCATTTTTTTTATATTTTCATATACTTGTTTGTTTTAAAAATAAGTGTGCTGGCCTGTTTCTGTTTCTGAGCTCTTAAAGAGCATTTAAAAAAATGTGGTCCTCACAGTACAGACACATATGTGATCTTATAGAATATGATACATTACAGTAGTTTAAACAGCATTTAGACTGAGCTCAGTCTTAAAGATCTGCAGCAGTAATATTGATCCAAATAACACTGATGGGGAACACATTAGTGGATTAAAGTATTTTTACTTGCCAATAATATCATTTTGTGTCACGAGGTGTTTTCTTCTTTCCAAAGCAAATTTCCTCCAGCACTCGTCTTTGTCAGTGGTAAATCATTTGATAGCTGTCAAAGTAATTTACACTTTTTTAAATTAAGAGGTGCATTTTTCTATTCCATTTTTCTAGCACAGTTATGAAATGGTATGTTTTAATATGGTATGCTCCAATTTCCTTTGTGACAAATGAAGAAAAGAAAGGGGAAAAAAGCACACAAAAAATTAAAATAACATAAAAAAAATTGCTTCATACAATGTTGTGAAAGCCTATGATTGTGGGCTCGCCAGACGCTAAGAAATGAAGAGCTAGCTTATTATTGCCATTTGAGGGTAGTTAGAGCTGTATGATTCAACTTCTTTTTTTATATGGACCCAGAAAAAGAAGAGGGCCTGGACAAAAGTGAGAAACTTATAGCAAGCATTTATTGCTCTGGTCGTTGGGTGAGGAGAATAATATAGAGCAGGGGTGGGAAACTCCAGGCCTCGAGGGCCGCTGTCCTGCAAGTTTTAGATATAACCCTCGGTCAACACACCTGAATCAAATGATTAGTTCATTACCAGGCCTCTGGAGAACTACAAAACATGTTGAGGAGGTAATTTAGCCATTTAAATCAGCTGTGTTGGATCAAGGACACATCTAAAACCTGCAGGACACCGGCCCTTGAGGCCTGGAGTTCCCCACCCCTGATATAGAGAGTAATGAGATGTCCTAAAAACACCACAAAAAATGTGCTTCATGTTTGATCAGTGTAGTTCCTGTGTTTCAGATGCTGTTCCTGGTGATTATAAGACACTGCTCCATTAAACAAGTCTGTAAGTGGTAATAAATTGTAACAGGTTAAGGCTATAGAGTGCGTAAGGAATACCCAACGAATTCCACTGAAAAACTGATCCTCAGTGAAATGACAAGTAGATAAGACCTTCCGTCATCAATAAATTAAGAACAGTTTGTGTGTGTCTTTTGTAGTGTTTAATATTAAAGAAACACATATTCTACTTTGCTTCTATATTCAAGACAAGTTTATCAGCTCTCACGGGGCTGCTGGGCTCAGCACAATATGTGGAACTGTGCAAAAAAGGTGGAGGTTTCAGAACTTTCAGTGAAATATTGATTGATTTTTTTCTTTTTGCAACTCTTCCTCAAAAGCTTTAATAGATCTGTAGCACTACCGGGAGGAACACAGAACAAATCAAAGCTGCGTTTGCACACACTGCCAACCTACAACACACACCTGATGTGTCTACTTGGACAGAAACTTGTTTCTGTAAGTGTTTTTCCTTAACCCTGTGTTGTACAACTTAATTCAGACTCATGCTATCAAGTCATCCTAAATTTTGTCTTCCTGTCCTTCTGCCAGCTGGATGTCTGTTTTATTGCCTGTGTAGGGGGCCGTCATGTCTGTCAAAAATTTTGTTTTGTTGAACTTTTGACCGCAGTTCCCAGAAGAGCTCCCTAGCTGCACTTGTGCCTTGTGGAGCAACAGACTGTTGTTGTGTGGTGCAACCCGTTGAAAATAATGTGTTTCTTTGCAGGTTGCTCAGACAGTAGACTGTAGATTACAGTCTTTGGTTTTATTTTTTCTCCATTCACTGTTTCTTTAATTTTCCGTCACTTGCATGACTCCCACTCCAGCCATCCATCCTATCATGGGTACATCCTGGATAGGCTGCCAGTCTGGAGGAGGGCTAACACAGAGAGAGACAGAGAATCATTCACACCTATAGGCAATTTGGAATCTCCAGTTAACCTAATCCCACTAACTGCATGTCTTTGACTGTGGGAGGAATATCCACACAGAACATGCAAACTCCTGACTGAAAGCATAAAAGGAAAAAGCAAACCTGAGTCAAAATATTAAGGAAGGCTTAGTTCAATTAAATTTCAATTCAGTTTTATTTATATAGCACCTAAACACAACAGTCACCTCAAGGCACTTTATATTATAAGATAAAGACCAGTCTTCTAGTGATTCCACGTTCTCATATGAAAACAAAGGGGTACTGTGCATTCCAGATTTGGGCGCCAAAAGTATGTAACAGCTCACCGCTCTCTCTTCGCACCCTTGACTCTTTGGCATCCATTTAAAAACAGCTGTTTGCACAGGCATTTGGGTAACGATTCTGCATTTTCTGTTGCTTTACTTGATTCAGGTGTGTTTATTTGCCTGTTTTCAAAAACTTTGTAAAGCACTTTGCAACAGGTTCTTGTCTTGAAAAGCACTAAATAAATAACCTTAACCTACTTAAGCCCTTTGTTTGTTAGAAAGTCGAGCAAATTTCCAGTTTAAAACAGGTCTTGTCAGAAATGAAAAATGAAGCCAGTGTGAAAGTGCCAAAAACTGGAGTTTCTCTAGGCACCACTTGAGATTGGCTACAAAACATAACCAATCCCCAAAGACTCCCGAGTTAAAATAGTCAATTTTATAGCACTGAAATTCAGTAAAATACACAAAAAAGAACCCCAAACTGTTTTGGCATTTATAGATAGTCATGACTTCATAACAACAGTGTGTGGCGTAATTAAAGTTTAAAACTCACTCATCTGAATACTAGAGGTGGGGACGCAGCCACTTTGACCTGACACAGGCAGCTGGAGTCGATCAGCATCTTCCCCTCATCCATTCTGAGTCATTAAACTGGACATCTTCACTGAATCTTTGCTGTTTGTGCTTTCAGAATTATTTTAATAAATTCTGTCTGATTAAAATTATAACTTGAACTGTGATTCAGACCACCAAAATCTTTGTGCTTAGTTTTGGTGAGTGACTTTCTAAAATTTAGTCGATTACTTCTTCCTAATTAGCAGAAAGCGTCCGTGCATTGCATGATTTGGTTTATGCTTTAACTTTGGACTCCACCCTCCCACCCAACATCTGCCCAACACACTGCAGAGTTCAAAACCAACGGGTGATGTCATACTTGCTCCATCCATGTTTTATGCTGTACATGGTCAGAGTGAGTTGATTGTGGTTTCGGCAGCACAGTTCTGTACTTTCTTGGGTTCCCATCAGTTCCCATCTACACACAAGCAACTACTTCATGCATGATAATATAATATAACTCTGTGTATAACACGTAGTGTCACACCCACCGGTATCGACATGGTGGATGCAGCGCCAGAGCATTTGACCCACCAGCTGCAACAGCAGCTGGCTGACTGACATTTTCCTTAATAATTTATAAGTGGTCCATAAGCAGATGTGTGCCAGCTGCTGCCTTGGGGCTCCTCCTTATTCTCCTCCAGCGTGTTGCGACAGCAGGCCTGGCTTTATTTGAATATTATGATATTTATACTCCAGACATTCGGCTGATGTTCTTAGACAAATGCAAGCTAGTTTACTTTTAAAACCATAAGCATGATAGTAAAGATGTTCAAAATAAAGGAAAAGGACTTAAACTGATGTGTTTCTTCACCTAAAGATTCCAGAGATTCTGGTCTTAATATTCAAAACATGCCATCCTGTGTGTGTGTGTGTGTGTGTGTGTGTGTGTGTGTGTGTGCAGCTTCAGGCTTTCTCGTGCTCACAGTACAGCTTCGTTAAATTTGTGTTGTTTTAATGAAGCCTGTTTTGTTCCAGATGTCACCCTAAAGATGTTTAAAGTGAACTCATAATGCAGCATTGATGAATTGCATGTTTCCACAGTTGAAATATTGCAGCTCTGAGCTCTGACAGTTTAATTACTGTAATTTAAAGACGAATTGTAGCTTAATCTCTGTCATGGTTTGCAATCAGTATTCGGTGCCAGAAGGAAATGGCATTGCTGCAAATCACACGAAGCCCTCTGGCAGCTGTCCTTGTCAGGGCCTTTTGATTTGGTACAAGTGGACCAGAGGCACTCATTCAAAAACTAATGGAGAAAAGTGAGAAGCGCTGGGGTGTTACTCACCATGATTTAAAGTGCCGCGCTTCTCCGTCTACAAAGTAGCACGGAGAACAATCTGTGGGTCTGTTTTTCTATAAAGAAAAAGAATTGTTTCAGAGCTGCCGTTACTTTATTGAGGGAGAAAAGTAAATGCACGTTAATTTGTTTTTCATAAAGTGGTGCAGAAACACTTTTGCTGTGCAGTAATAGCCAGGGCTTTTTCATTTAATAAAAGCACAACTCTTTCCAAAGTGCAAAGGAACACGGCAAACAAAAATGGTGCTTTAAAGTTTATAGAGCAAAGTTTTGAAACCCACAAAAACAAACAAGATGGGAGAACTTGACAATTCGGAGTCAAATTTAGAAAATTAAAGAGAAAAGCAATAACTATCATTAACTGTCACCAGCTTGTCATTTAACAAAATCAGTTATGCAGTCATATGTGTACATATATATATATATATATATATATATATATGTATATATATATATATATACATATATAATATAAATTTACCAGGTTAATGGCACAAAATGTATTGCCTCCTTCAGAATAAATTGTAATAATTTGTTCCTTATTCTGAGCTGCTGGGAGAGTTGCTGCCCAGTTCAGGTTATCCAATTCTCATCTTCAGGCTGGAGCCTGTTTCAGCCGTCACCTGGTGAAAGGTGAACTATACTCTGTGCAGGTCCACAGTCTATCAGGGTCAGGGTTCAGGTTGTGATATTGTTCATGTTCATTAGTATGAAATGGAGGGATGGAGGGCAGTCTGAGCAGTCATGTGGAGTTGTACCTATGCTCCTTATTTATATATAATGACCATAAGAAATCACAGATAGGGTGCTGAAATTAGTTTCCCCTAGACGACTGCAGAGCTCAGTCTCTTTCAGGTACGGGGGGGGGGGCAGCTGAGGTACTTTGGTTAATCTGAATAGAATGCATCATGGGTGATCATCTGACTGGGAAGAAACCCAAAGGTAAAACCGGAGCTCACTGGGGAGATTACATATTTCATCTAGCTCACCTTGTAATCTCTGAGGAGAAAACTGATATCTATAGAGGAGAGGAACATTAGGAATACTCTTTTGATTAGCGTTGGTTGGGTGGAAGTATTTCCTTTATTGACAACAACTGTAAACAAATGACTCAAGTGCACTTTGTCTCTCATGCTGTTATAAATGTCAACCAGTGTTAATATCGTTCATTAAAATTGTCATGTTAGCAAAGGTATTGATGAAAAGGAAATTTTTGCCTGTCTTTGCTGTACTGTGAGTATTATTGCAGAGCTCTAGAGCCTTCCAGCTTTGTGCAAAACCAGAGTAGCTGTAGCTTAGGAGGTAGAGCAAGTCATCTACTGATAGGAATGGTGGTTGATGGTTCGATCCCCCTAGTCTGCATGCCAAATAACCTTGGGCAAGATATGAACCCCAAGTTGCTCTGCAATGCATCCATGGGAGTAGAAATGTTAGTTAGAAAGCACCTAAAAGCATAGAATAATGATAATAGAATGTATTTGTGGCTTCAAGTGGCTGTGTCCTTAAACCACTTGGCCTGAGCGTCCTCACCTTTGGCCTCATAAGTCACGGTTCTGTTTTTTTCAGAGTACTTATCATTTTGGAGATTAAAGACACTTCCTGTTTCTTGTTCATCTCTATACTTTACCTTGCATTAAAAACTTTATACAGCCTAAATAGTATAATGTCAGCAGGTCTAATAATAAATATTATACAACTACACTCTGTATGTGTAATTAGTCTAGATCTTGAATAATGCATTATGCACAATGATGGTAATTATGCTAGTTACACGAGGAAAATGGACTGAAAGCGCTTTTGGTTTGATGGATAAGAAAATGGATTTCCAACAGAAAGGAGGGGCTGGTGTAGCCTTTATGATGAATAAGTCTGCCTTTAAAGTGAATGCTTTCTGCAACAGGGACCTTCGATTTCAGAATTCTCTCCCAACCTAATGATGTGAAGCTCAGTAAACATATGAAACTGATGCTGTTTAAGCAGTTTGTATGTACTGCACTTTTGATTCATTTCCAGCTGCTCACTTTATGCCATTAGAATTGTAAATGATTTTTAGGTTGTTCAGACTCTTTAGCTTTTTTTGGGTGGGGGGTGGGCATCTCACACCTTTTCAGTGGATTCACAGGAAGAAATAAAATGCAGTGTTACTGCAAAGTTGATAAAAGCTTAATGTATTCATGAGGGTTTGTTTTCCTTTTAATGAGAACAGCATGTTTCCAAGGCAGCATAAAAACCTACAGCTGTTCTAATGAAGTGTTTTCTTGCATAAGTGAAGAAAGACAATTTAAATTAGTGCAGCTATCTCTGTAACCGAACAAATATTTGGCCTGATGAAACTTTGGTGTGGTAATGCATCATTTCACAGATCTCGTTATTCTGCATTATCATGCTCTGCTCATGACTGGCACCCTGCAAAGTCAAAAACTCGTCTTCATATTATGCATTTTGCTCAGTTAAAATGGTCATTTTTCTGCTTTCTTCTGTCAAAAGCCACTACTCTGTTGCTCTGCTGCTGATATCAGCCGGCGAGGTATGGCTAGTTCTTTTGAAAATGAGACGTGACAATCCAAAAGAAACGACAGATTCGAGTCTCAAAAGTGAATTCAAATGAAAAGTAAATTGCATCCTGTCATGAAAAAGAAAAAAGATCTTCTTTAAGCAAGCTTTTATTTGAGTTTTACTGAAAAGGTGTCCCCAAAATAAGTTGGGATAAAGAGCTGCTTATTGCATGTGAGTGAACTAGTTTAATGGAGATTTTAGTCAAACATATGGAGTGGGAGATAAAGTTTGACTGGTTATCACATAAGCACAGGCCTGTGAGTCTGGAGCTGAATTAAATGCCTACAGAAAGCATGTAATCCCTGAGCACTAATACTGCCTTTCTTTCCCTCTCAGGGGAGATGCTTGATGCTGATGTGACTAATATCCAAACGCTCCTCCTGCCTTCTGATTCCTTCAGACCAGGGAGTCAGGAGAGGTGTGACAGGCCTGCTCTGCTCAGCTGAATAATTACCGGTAACCTGCTTTTCCACAGAGCTTTGGAGCTATAAATGACCACGCTGTCACACACTAATGGAAAATCATGGCCGTGGCAGTGTGGCAGTGGCAGGCTCCGGTCATCAGGGACCTTGGTGGCTGTATTCAGGTCAAATCCTTTAGTTAATGTGCAGGCCTTCCTGGAGTAGTTTGCCCAGTAATACGGTGAAGCTGTTTAATATTACCTCAGGATCTGCAAAAGGCAGCTTTGCAAGTCTAGCACTGCTGCTGCCGCTCCAGGTCACCTGACCAGAAGAAAATCTGCTTGCCATGTTATTATGGAGATATAATAATCCAAAGAAGATTAATTCAATATTTTATTACAAATACGAATACAGTGCATGTGACAACATCTTCTCAGCATCACATGCAGTGCATGTGCACTTTACAGCAAGCCAACCCTACTCGTCTACATGCCATACTACTCACAGAATGAGGTGTGAGTGCTTGGATTTGAAATGCTCTTTTTTTGTGAAATAGCTGAGAGCGAGCATCGCACCATTGTTGGCATCATTTCATGTGGTTCGTATCTTGGTAATGCTAGAGAATTTCTACAGCTCTAGAGACTGTCCCGCTGATACAGAACAGTGAGTGTGAGTCCAGCTTGAATGCAGCAGACATAGTCACCAAGTAGGATTGAGATGAGACCCCCCAGCATCAATTTAACAGTGGAAAAAAAAAAACATGAGTCACTGATTTATCCAGTCCAAATCTTACATCTTGTCATATGCAAGATTTATAGTTTTTACTGTACCCTGACCCTAAACCACCACAATATGTAAATGTTAGCTTTTGAACACTGTTCTCTCATTTCTTGGCAATTTACAAAAAAAGACACAAAATCCATCCATCTGCTTATCCTTGTCAGGGCCGTGGGAAGAAGCTTCTTTTTTCTCTAAAATATTGTGTTTGGGTCACTTCTTACCAATTTGCATCACCGAAATCTCACAGTACAGCCTGGTCTCACATCAAGACATAGCACATTGATATTTTGTGAGGATTCCTCTAAGGCATCACATTGTGATGCGCTGGGTATCCTTTGCCTTTTTTCAACATGCAGGGTTCAACATGATACAGTTCAGTATTTCTTCAATGTCTACAAAAAAGACACGAAAAAAGTTGGCAAAAGTTATGTGATTTTGTACATTTTGTACTCAACCTGCTTCATAAACTTTAGTGTTCTTTTTTTACTTGATGAAGAACAAAAACCTGCTAAACTTACGATATGACCAAGCATCATGTATAACCTAATCCCATTTTTTGAGATTAGGTTTTATATGAACTGCCTGAGCAGTGTAAGCCTCTAAATAATTCTGTATGCTTGAACAAACTCTATGACTGAATTTGCTTTGGAGAAAATGTGCAACATCATCTGTTGTCACACACCAGTTTTCGTAGGAGGAGTTTGAAGCCTGAAGCTTTGCCACTTGCCATAACCTTGAAACTTTCAGGAATATCCGATGTAATCTGATTTACACCAGGCCTATTCCACAGTGTACTGTAAGAACTGCAGGAGGCCTAACCTACTATGACACAAAGATTTTTAATAACTAATATTATTTAAGACCTTCCTGTAGGGTTGTTGGGTTAGATGTTGGAAACCTCTCCCACCAGTTGAAAAGAGCCAAGCTTGTTAGCCTGCTTGGTTGCTACTTTGTTCACCAGCAAACGTATTTTTGGCCAAGAAAAGCATTTGGCTGGGATCGCCTGTGAATGTGCCAAGCCTAGAGAGCAATACAATAGTCAAAATCTCCTCAGAGAAATAAGTTAAACTCAGCACAGACACACAGTTTTATGAGCTACTGTAGAAAAATCTTTAAAAGGAATTTTTCACATTATACACTTCATCAAGATTTACAAGTGAAACAAAATAAAAAAGGTTTAAAATAAGATATAAAAGTACAGCTTAGTGTGTAAAAATCAGCACTGTGTCGTAAAAGCTAAAATTATAGGCGGAAAAAAGGACCTTAGATCTGTTTAAGAATAAATTTAAAGAAGTCATAACTGCTGACTCAGGGTTTTGAGTCCTTAAGTTCACGATTCCATTTGGGTTTTGAGAATGATTTCTGCTTTGTTCCTTTATTTCATAATTTCGGTTGTACTGTTAATATTTTTCATTACCTCCCCAAGTTATCTTTTCTTTATCTTCTAGTTTGGTGCTTAGTTTTCTATTTCCAGAGTTGTTGCTTTCTTGTATGAAATAGTTTAGAAATCTTTATTTTTTTTGTTGTGTTTAAGTTCTTCAAGGTTTATTTTCTATCCTTGTTATTTAAGTTTTATCGTCATCTGTTTTTTATTATCTCTTGAGTCTTCAATTATTAGTTTTGTTACTGTGTCTACTTTAAGTTTGTACACACTCAGAAATTAAAGTACAGAAATGTACCTATAGGGGTACAATGGCTTGTCACTGGGGTGGTACCCTCTAAGGTACCGTTCTGTACCCTAAACTGTGGGTACTGATTTGTACCCTTGTAATTTGTACTTTTTACACGTCAAACCTGTACTTTAAAGGACAAAGTTGTACCCTTAGTATAAAGTACAAAAAAGAACCCTTAAAAGGAGTACAAAAATGTCTTTCTAAAGGTTCAGTATCTACACACAGATTTCCTATATTTTTCCTCTCAAGATTTGAAAAATTGAAGATACAAAGTCAAAAATACTTGTCACATTTATTACCTTCTTAAATACAGACTGTTATCAACAGAGTATGTGTCATAAGCTGCAACATCAATTTCCTGTCCAGGTTTTAGCAACGTCCATTCACTATCAACTCTAACACTGTATGAATGAAAATGGTTGTCATATAACAGAGGAATGAGAATTTTTCCACAAAAGACCCACATTGTGTCAATATTAAATATGTACTTAATTTGCCAGAACAGAGGAATCTTCTCTGAATGCAGTACATCAATGACAAACACATCTCTTACACAGTATTTGACACTGTTCACAATTACTTCTGACACACGCTGGAAAGCTTTCTTAGGTCTTAGCACTATCAACTTCAGAAAAGCCACAATAGACTGTCAGTGCTTGTTGCAGTTCCAGTGGTAATGACAAAAATGGTGTAGTCACACTTTTTCCAAAAACATTTTCAAATTCACCAAGTAAACTTTTGTTAGAAAACTCCCAGCACTGTCTGAACTGATGTCTGTTGCTCAAAGTTGTAGCAATGTTCATAAAATTTCTACAATTGCGGGACAACATTTTGAAATACTGGTGCTTACTTTCAAATCTCATACACCATAACAAACGAGAGGGCCGAACATTTCAATCAGTCTTGCATAGTGGATTAAATAATGACACTCTGGTGTAACAGAAGAACAGCAGTCACTGAGTCCACAAGTTATATCAAAATTGGCATCATGGGAATGAATAAGTCCTATGTGCTGAATAAGCTTTATCAAACTAAAGGTTCTTCTGCCACATTTGGAGCACTGATATGGCTGAGGCATGGTGGTCAATACAGAAGATTTATTTGTCTGGTGACTGTGATTGGCAGAGGCCGGTCCTCACCCTCATCTATTTTCACAATGTACTTTTGGAGAAAAATCAGGGTGTTCTTCAGATGTTTTGGGTAAGCAAGGTTGAAGACAAAATACAAGCAGAAAGAAGAGATGATTCCTTCAAAAATACACGAGGTTCTGCACACTTCACTGCCATCCAACTTCACAATGTTTGGAGCGCTTCTGGAGAACACTGGTTTCCAGTCTTCATGAAGTAGCTGAACAGTTGGATAGGGGGTTTTAGGATGAACCTTTGAAGTCAAAAGAGAAGGTAGAGGAAAGCAATATCTTAGTCTCTTAACAAAAGATACATTTGTTTTCCTTTTATATAGACTAAATATTTTAATACACACACCTCTCCAAGTATGACAAAGAGATCCAGTTTCTCCTTGAAGACGTATGGCAGGAATAAAAGTGCAGCCCCTGTGTCAAGATCTGCAAAAAAAAAAACAAAACAAAAAACCCCACAATATCACCCATGCATTTTATCTGGCATTTCCAGTTACCTATAAAAATTATATAAAATGGAAGCCTTGAAGTTAAAAAAAAAAAAAAAGCAAATACCTGGTAGGTCATCAGTGAGAGCCTCCTCTCTTGCATCAAGGTAGAGCTGGTAGAGTGGGGTTTTCCTCGTGTAAGGTCAATCACCTTTGCTGCAACACATGAGAGCCCTTCACGAAATCGCTGGCTTACATTACCCGTTGTTGGTTGGATCCACCGAGTTCGTTGCACAGCTACAAGTAAAAAATTCATTTTCAGTACAAAATAACAGTGTATGAAAATGAAATAATCTAAAGTTGATATTAATTATGTATGGTGCTGCATAATTATTTTTTTATAGAATTTAACAACAATACTGTAAGAAGTTACATGAACATACAAAAAAAGGAAAGAGGGACAGATGAAGAAAGCAAGGTCAAGGGCAAATAAAATTTACTACTATAAACATGTTAAATGTGACAGCTATTTCCAAGTTCAATTCAGCTTTCTGACTTACACCAGTAGGCATCCCTAAGAGGGGTACTTCTTCAACACATCCTCCACAGGCATACCATCTGCAATTTCTTTTTGCCGTAAAGCAAACGTTTGCTGCATACGGTTATGAACCACCATGGTATCTGGTTGCATCTTCTGATATTGGCACTGTAAGACCTTTAAGTGGGCGTCTATGGATAATAAATCCTCTCCTTGGACGCATGGTCCCTTGAAAGAAAGCAAGAGTGAGAAGAGAAAGTCAAAAAAGATTAGAAACCCAACATAAGACTAAATATACAATTAGAGCTGACACGATCTGTGCATCACAAAGAACTTGTATCGGTTAAAGTTAACCGATACCATGAACCAATATTTAAAATATGGAAACTCTGAAATAATTTCACATAAAATCTTAATTGTTAACTTGAAATTTTAGTTTTGGAGTCATATTTAAAAAAAAAATTTTTTTATTTTTTTTAGTCTAGTTCACCCTCTTTTAGCGCCTTCCAATTAATAATTTTTTGTGAGGTAGAAGTATTAGCACTGGTACTTTGTATTAGCAAGTGCTCTAATCCAAGTATTGGTATTGTTTCGGTTTGAAAAAAGGGGTACAGTTGCATCCCTAATCCTTAGTTTTAGATGTAATAACAGATGCAAGAACATTTTATAGCTCAAGATGTCCCTCACACCAACCTGACAAACATTTCTCTGACTTGTTCGTTGACATTTATTAGGCTGCCCTCTCCTCGTAGAACCAAACTTCTCCTTACCACTGTCGACTAGTGGTGCCCGCTCTGATTTGAATTTACGTCTCAAAGACATATGCCATGTGTGCTTGTTGAACAGAAACATAAGTTACTGTAAAACAATCTACACAAAATACACCCAACAAAGAATCAGTAAACATACTTCATACAAACCTACTGAGAGGCTACAGATTGTCTTACTAACAAAACAAGATCGAAAAAAAGCTTCACTTTTACTTTGTAATCTTGAAGGAACCTTGTGCAAATTTTAAATTTAACTTACATAACCATTTCCCTCACGATCCTTGAGGAAAGGATACTTCATTACCAGCGTCTTCACAGCTTGCACATATTCAGAATTTGTGGGATACCTGTAATATCAGAAGAAACATAAGTGTTAGAGCAACTGCTGACAAACAAACTTTATCAAGTGTCAGTTATTGTTTCTTAGTAATGTAGCGTTTATTTTCAATATGACAGATTCAGCTTTTTCTAAAGCAACAAGCTAACATTACCCTGATTAACTTACATAGTATACTGTGCCACAGCTTCATATAGAACTCTGATTATTGTGTGTCTGTCCCTTGGATTTTTATGGCACGGTTCTTTGTTGTCCAGTTTTAGTTGCAGATTTTTGGGAAATCTTGGAATTTCAAAAGAGGCTGGCAGTCTCAAAGTATTTTCATTGCTGTGAAAACAGTTAAGTGTTTGATTTATTGCATGAATTGAAGTATAAAACACTACAGTAACAATACATATGGTAGAAACAATGATCATATTAACTAAATCCTAAAAGTGCATAACGGCCAACATGTATGCTTCAGACATACTAACTTCATTATAAATAAGAAAATACCTTATTGAAGTTGACGAAGTAGATGGTTGCCAGTCTTCTGGAGAGACAGTCTGTAGAGTCAGCGTCACTGAAGATTCCTTCATCCTTGACACAAATTGGTTGAATTTAACCTGCTTTTTGAAGGATCCTTGGAAAAGGTATGCAACCATAGTCTCAGTAAGACCGCAGTCAACTGTGTCACCATCAACCTCATTGTCTGCAAGATAAATGGTAGTACAAACTCTAAATTCCATGTAAGGATATTTATCACCACATTTTACATGGGTAAAACCGTATATCACACACATTAAAACCTTTTGTACAACTTCTTTCAGTTCAAAGAAATATTCATTAAAAAAAAAATCAGTAAATTAAATAAAATAAACCAAATTTTTAGAGTGAATCCTCTCGATATGCAAAGTTTTCATTTTTAAATTTAGATGTTTGTTTGGGACTACTGGACACAGGAGAGCAGAGTCTGAGCATGCTTTTGTGCCCTTTCAAGTTTGGAAGAAAAAAAAAAAAGACTAGAATGCTGTAATTTGTTAATATTCACTACTAAGGTGACTCCTTTCTCCAGATTTCCGACAGTTTCTGCCGTCTGTTCTTTCAGACCGATTACTTATAGCGATAACACCCGCAGGACTGTATTACAAGCTCAGATTACATGCTGAAAAAGTTCCCACATTGCTTAAAACGCGACTATCAAACCCCAGCTGCGACACCCTTGTTATATTTTAAACAAATGCGGCGTCAAGATATTTCCTTTAAACGTTATATTCTGCCGCCCATGTGTGTTGATGGCCTTGGAATGGATGTAAAACGTGATTTTATTAAACCATTAATACACTAACGGTAAACTGCATTCAGCTACAGACTGTGGCGAACCACATATATAAGTTCAAACTTATACAAATACTATGTGTACACATTTTTCATTTTTCAGAACTGTGTCCTCAACTTTACACATGAAACGTTTGTAAAAAGACATAATTTGAGCTAAGAGAGTGCCGAAACTAGCTAAATTGCTAATATACGTTAAGCTAGGCTAAACCAATAATTAGTAATTACGCTACATTTTCTTTAAATAAAACTTACCTCTGAAACGCTGAGCTTCAGCTTCGGTGACATCTAAGCCCCACTCTTGTATTTTTGTTAAGAGTTCCTCGGTTGAAAGTGAACAGAGCACACCAGGACTTGCAAGTTCGTAATCCATCTCCGTCCGTTGATAAAACAAAAATGGCACCTGCTGCATTTACAGAAAGTTCTAGAATCCACCAGCTATTCGTTGAGTTTCTTCTTCTACTTTTTGTTTGATGTTGTGAGGATGGGCTCAACTCGCACTCAGAGTTCAATTAGGGTGCTTTTTGCAATTCATCCAAATAGTTATACTTTAAAAAATCACTCTTAAAAAAAAATGTTTAAATGCATTTTACTTTTTTTTCTTTCAAATAAATTCATTGTTCTTAAAGCAGCTTAAAAAAAGGGGGGGTTCAGGGAATACAAAAACAACAACAGCAATGAAAATAATAAAAAATAAAATAAAAACACTAAAATATATGCTTAAATCAATACAGTTGCAAATAAATTACTGTCAAAAAGAATTTAAAAAAAAAACCTCTAATCAAAAAGAGCTTAATCAACCTGTACTTTATCTTTTGAAAGAATGGGTACAAATAAGTACTTTTCACAATTAAGGAACATGTATGTACCTTTCAGACGCTAAAAAAGGTACAGATAGTTACCCCGAGGTCCAATATTTGTCCTTAGACTGTCTTAATGTCATTTTTGTACCTTGGGGCACAGTAATGTACCCCTTCCGTACCCCTATTTCTGACTGTGTACTGTACTCTCACCAAAACTCCCAACAATCCAACATGACTGAATGATAACGATGCCTCTTATGTAGATAGCTTTGACTTGTTGGCACTAAATCAAACCAGTGAAACATGCTGTGGAGCACTGTTCAAAGCTTCAAGTGTCATTCGTCACATGACAGTGGTGTTATGTTACACTTCGGGACACCTGGCACAAGCTTTGAATGTTCGGTATCATTGGCCCATCTTTAGTTGCATTTGGGTCTGCTGAAATAATCAACAATCCACACAGCACATTATAAGAGCTGACCTTTGATCATCAGGAAGATTGTTTCTTAGCCTCTGGGCTCTAACTGGAAATACCTGGAAACACATCTCCGTCTAATTTAGAGGCCAGTAGAGGCACATCTTTGATCATGTTAGATCTTTAGATCCTGTATAATTGAAATAAAGTTTGTTTTTTTGTTTTTTTTACATGTATTAATGCTCAGATTAAATATATTCAGTGGGGTCAAACTTACTGTATCGTAAAAAAATGGAAATTGATTGAAAAAATGCACAAGCTAAAAAAAACCCAACGAAACAATAAAACAAAACGCAAAACAAAACAGTCACAAAAACTACTATATTATATGAATGATGTGGTTAGAACAGATATTACCTGCAGCTCTCTTACAGCTCTCTTCAATCCTAGTCTAAGGAGCTTGGAAAGAAAAGCAACTGGACGTCTTTAAGTGTCTTGAAGATGTCACCTTTCATCCTAGAAGCTTCTTCCACTTTAAAACCAAGTGGCTTTTGGTTTTAAAACTTTGTTATCAGGAGTATCAGCCGGTAATGACCCACGCCTTTTTTTCAGACATTGATTTCATACCGTGGTGTGGAAAAAGGTGTTACACACAAAGGATTTTAGCAACAGTTACCAAATTGTAACTTGCAAACATGTAAAACTACACAACTGAAGTACCAGTATCAGCTGGTTGGTAGTGTGACCATGTGACACCTACAATTGTATGGTCACGAATGTAATCTTTTCTAATACGTTTATTGACTTAAAAGGCCTTGTTTCGTAGCGATGTTGCACTTTTCAGTTGAGGTTATGAGGACGTAATTGCGTGGTATCGCCACAAGGGGGAAGTAGCTGTGAGTACGATAGGCCTTTGCAACTCTACTGTTCCTCAGACGAGGAAGAGCCATGCAGCCCAAACTCTTGTCTCCTGTCTCTACTTTTCTGTATAAAACAGGTCAGTAGTTCAAGTTAGCTAACTGTGATACAGGTATAAAGGCAAGAAACCGTTTTCTGTCTTAGTTTAAAGACTGGAAATGTTGTAAGTGTTGTCATAGATTTTTTAGATTGAGAGATAGCAAAATTTCCTCCCAGTTGTAATGGAAGCTGCGATTCCACCTGTAGTGTAAAGAAGTAGCTGGTCTTATTTTGTGGCAAATGTAGACACCTCTTTTATCCTGATGTTGCTGGAAAGTTTACAGTTGATTAAGATGACTTCAACAAAACACAGTTCTTACTCATTATGTTGTTAAATGTAAATAGTCTGGTATGTACTAACTTGTAGGCAATTGCAGAATGTATGTTTGTTGTTTTTAAATGTAATATAATGTTGAATCTGTTAAGGCAAAGAATTTACAATGGTAATGATAAGCAGGTTAATCGCAGACACTGGCCAGCAGCACAATTTAGGTACAGATTTATTGTAAATAAGGAGACTGATATAAGACAATTATTTTGCAGATTTATACTTGCGAAATAAACAAGGTAACCAAGGGGATCTAACATGTGAACCTGATTGAATGTGGTTTTTTTGTTACAAGACGAATGTGTGTGTAAACGAACAGAAAAGAATGGTGAAAAAACAGACCCCATAGAAGGCCTGTAACAACCACAATGATTATATTCCGGGCTGCACATAAGTGGTCCGCAGGTGCGCATTCGCTGTCAAAATAAAAGACGCGCACCAGATAAGAAGTTGCAACGCGCGTTTGCGTACACATAGAAGCACTGATTTTGTCTGCTAGAGTGGGATTTTCACGGCATATTCTGCACCACATCTCTGTGCGTTCATCATTTGTTTAAGGCCAGCTCACCTCCTGCAACTACTTTTCCGAGAATACTCGCTTCTTTTGCGGTTCTGACTCCTTCTGACATTTCTTCGGAGGTGGAGGAACACCAAAGTAATTGCTTAAAGGAGCTTGCTTGTTCAACATCTTTAAGAGTTCTAAACAAATGTCCATCCTCCTCCAGAAAATCTTATGTACGCGAATGCACGTTGAAACTTCTTATCTAGTGCGCGTCTTTTATTTTGACAGTGAATGCACACCTGCGGACCACTTATGTGCACCCCTGATTATATTGAGCCATCACAGTGCTGTTAGCCTCTCCCTGGGTATCATGCTGCCCTAACCAATCATAGCATGATATCCAGTACCAGTATAGCCCTAACACTCAGTGTTCTATTAGAAATTAAAATTCTTTAATGTTCTGGTTTGTTTTGAATATGGTTGTGCCTGAGGAAGATATATTGATATGGTATTAAACATTTTAATGATTACATTAAATTATTAAGTATGAGAAAGCAAGATCAAATAAGTATGCATTTCTTAACATGTCACTTGTGTTACTTTAACATTTGTATATGATGGTAAGCGCACACATCCTGGTGTTTTAATATCCTTGTCCTATTTCCATTTAATGTCCTAAAACCATCCAACTTGTCAGAGAAATTTTCTCCACTTGAAATTAGCTTCTCCTAATGAAAATTTAATTTGTTATTATGAGTGCAGTTGTTGCCTGAAGCGCTGCCTGTGAGCCTAAGATTTAAAAGCCTTGAATGCACTCAACTTGAAAACAAATGGATTCCAGGCTGGAAGAAATTGGATGTATCCATTAAAGTGACGTTACCCAGGCTGAAAATGGAATTTGACCATTTGTCTCCAGTCAGTGACATCAGTTCAGTCCAGCATGGAGTACCTAATGGCTGATGGTGCATGCAGTATTGGGACAGAGTAATTCCCACTTGACAATAATCATGGGATCCTATCAAGTCAATGACTGCATTTACCACAAACGCCTTCACAAAGACTGGGCAATTTTCTGTCTAGCAGCTCCTCCTGTAATGTCCATGAAATCGATTTTTCTAAAGCTGATGTGAGTTTTGGTGACAGTTTAAACTTTACTAGGAAGAGAAGTTTATACGGTGAATGAAACTTGGGGACCAGGGAGAATGGTCTTATTAATAATGTACAATTTGTCTCCACAGCTTCACATGTTGTGATTTGAAAAATGTTTTCTCTGCTAAATAAAATGCTTTTTGTACATTTTCCAACAATTTTGACCATGAAATTGTTTTGAAATCCCGTATAATAAGAGTCATTTTTTTTAGATAGGTAATCGCTGTGCAATGTGAGGGAGGTTGCGCAAAGCGATGAACCCACAGAGATTTATTAAGGTTGCAGCTCTACAGAGCTATTTGACCTATTTATCGTATTTGTTTAGATTTTATGGCACATTTGATTTGTATTCTGCTTCATCACTTTTATCAACCTCCAGTGGCAGCAAGTATTGAAGCAAATAAGCAATCAGTGTTTTCACTACACACAAATGTGCACATGCACACAGTATATATGTGAGTTATTTGTATTTAATAAATATATAGTATTCCAAAGATACCACAGTTTGACAGACATAGTATGGTATTTGTGCACCAACAAGGTGATTCCCAAAGAGCTGTTAACTGAAAATAGGTTTCAATAGCTCTTTGGAAATCACCTCGTAAACAGGGTCATCAAAGTAAACTGCAACATATCCCGCCATGGTGTGCAGGCCACAAGAAGTGTCAGGCCTAAACTATCTAAGCGGAACATTATCTGAAAGTCACATCGATAACAAATTTTTTAAAAATTCAACTCATTGTGAATGTGTATGAAGGAGGTCAGGAGAATGTTAGAGCAGGAAGTGTCTACATCCATCTACACAGTGGAGGCTCTGTATCGTTGTATTTCAGATGTTGCTAACATTGATGGAATTATGAACACAGAAAATGATCCACCATGATCAACCATGCAATGCCATCTGGAAAGCTTCTTAGTAGCATCATCACAATGATCTCAAACACACTGCCAACACAGTAAAATCATGCTTTGATAGAAAAACATGCAATGGAACACATCAGTCATGGATTAGAGAATAGAACAAAAAGCAGCCAACATCTAAATAAAGTACAAACTCTATTTTGCTTTATATACTGTTTCCATTTGTTTTTATGTTTAAATAAATTGCTACAACTATTCCTGATTTTCCTAGTGAACTACAAGCTTTTGCACAGTGTTCTCTTTTGCTGTGTGTGTTCTTTCTTTGTCTGTTTTCTGCCCCCTGGTGGCCATCAGTACATTGATGCAACTTTAACAATAGCTTGTTCTTATAAATCATGCATACGAGTTATGTTTTGCCTCAAAAATGTCACTATTCCCCTCTTAAGGAGCCATATGTCTGTCGTTGTGTGATTCTGCATGTATGTCAGCCTTTTTTTATGTGTGTACATACTTTATCCCTCTTTGAGCTCTGTGCCAGACATCCAGAATCTTAAGTAATGGGATGATGAACAGAATGTTTCCCATTGCAGAATGGGACACATTTAGATATTCTTTTGATGTTACAAATTGCATTTTCGACGCTCAGGCCCATCCAAATGATAAGCATTTGCTCCTGCAAAATTCACTTTGATACCTTCCTGGCAAGCTCGCTGGTACTGCGAGAAGGCTGGTGAGGTGCCAATGTTGAGAATCGGAGTGACACCATTTTGTTTCGCTCGCTGTAAAAGGACAAAAAAATGTAAATGATCTGCAATTCATTCTGCCCTCAAACCACCTGACTGTAGGGCAAACAGGTGTTCCACTCCCATCCCCATAACGTCTCACTATATTGACTAGTTCTGTGGGACATGTGCTTCATATAGTCAGAATAAGGCTAGCTTGTCTAATGCCATACTCATCAGTGAAAGCACCAAGTAATCAAAAAGTCACAGGCTTTGCAGATTTTTTGAACTATAATGAAAATTAGAAAGAAGTTGCAGTATACTTGATGTGTGCCATAATTAGTTATGATAAAAAATAGCCCAAAACTTTCAGATATGGCTCAAAAAAGGTATCCCACTCTATGAATATGTTCAATACGAAACCAAACCATTTTAACCAGACAGAAGAGCAGCTGAAATAACAGTGAAATAGAAGAGAATTAGTGAATATATGAAGTCTATCACATGAAACCAGAAGAACAAACTTAAGCTTAATTTTATCTTTATTGAATTTACTGAGCAAGAGAACTGGGAAAATATTTTTCATACACGTAAATGACAATCTGGTAACATGCACATTAGCAATCAGAATCAGAATCGTGTTTATTGGCCAAGTATATGTGCAGACAAATACAAGGAATTTGGTTCCGGTAGATGGTGGCTCTCAATTTCTTCTGTTTTAATTTTTAAGTTAGTTGTGAAAATTTCAAATTACCTCTCAGCATCACTGATGTGTCTGACTCTGTCATCCTACCTGGCTATGAAATTGAATGTATAGTTATCTAAAAAAAAAAAGCATTGCTAAATGCATTTTACATGATACTAGTCCCTAAAGGTCTATGAATATCTCTGACTCAAAAGAGACTGTTATTTTCAGGAAAAACACATTCATTTCCTCTTATATTTAGAGATTCTAGAAACACTGACAGTCACTTTGCAATTGAGGAGCTTGTACTGCACATCCTTTGAACAGCTGCAACAGAGTAATTATCATATGGGATAATAGTTTGAGTGCTTTCAAAATCAGTTGTTGACACTTTGCATTAAAGTGTGTTTGTTGGAGTTGTTAGATTTGGATTGCTAAATCTAGAAAAAATGCACAAATGCACTTTTACGATAATGGATTGTGCCGTTGGTACAGGTGAGGAGAGGCATGAGGTTTGAGCAGTTTTATTTAGTTCTGAAAAAAAAAACAAACAATCAAAAGTCAAAACCCACAAAAGAATCGTGAATTTCAGCCAATTTATAAGTAACCAAGGAAATCAGTTCATCTGGAAGTTCATTTAGGAAAAAAAATCTTATGTTATAATAAATCAAAACAAGGACGAATCCCCTGCATTTCCACCAAAAGAATATAAAATCAATAAAGAAAATAACGGAAGCTTGAAGGACAGTCCTGTAGTTTTGCTAGTGGTCAGCTGTCAGGCTTCCTTGATGAATCTCTGTTCCAGCAGTTCTGTTTCTCCCAGCTGAGCAACCTGATTCAAGGTTAATCTACATGGTGCCTTACTACTTACAAGGAGGGGAGAAATGCCAGGGGTAGGCCAAGATGCCAGTGATGTGGAGGACTCAAATTCAGTCTGCTTTCTTCTCACGCTGAGTGTTAGGTCTGTAAAAAGAAATGATGGGCTGGACAAGTGGCAAAACTGAGTAACCCCACGTAAGAGAAATGAAAAATACTCATACAAACAGGCATACTTACATTCATGAACAACAGAACAATTTGGTAATCACTACAAGGTATTAACCTGTAACTGTCATACTGAGTAACCGGTATCCTGTCTAAAGTTGAAATTAAAATTGTACATTAGGAATTAATTGGCAAAGTCTTTCTTTTACTTTCTTTTAATGTAATTATTAGAACATTTCCCCTGTTGTTTACTTGTGTTTATTTTAGGACGTCTTGCATTCCTCACATAGAAACCGTTGCACTCAAGTAAAATACTGTTTTACACATACAACAAAGGTTCTTACGTAGCAACCTCCAGGTGGCTAAACCTTCTTCAGCAGCTCTGTTAGGGCCGCAGGTTACCCATCGTGTTGGTTGGTTTGCACACTGCTGCATTTATGCTCACCATGACAATGCAGATAGCTGTTTCAGTATTCTTCTGAACAATAGGCGTAGCCACTTAGACAATACTTCCACATCTACCGCTATAGAAGGAGAAGAAGTCAAAACTGGAAGAAAAAAACTGCAGCTTTTCTAACTTTTGCAACATCTCCTTCTGCATAATCTGTGAATCTCTGAGCGTGTTGGTTAGTATATCATTAAAGTGGTGGTAAAAATCAATGATTGTACATTCAAAAATGTCTTCAACCCAGCAGCAGGGACACAACATGCCATGCTACAAACCTCGAGAGGTGCACAACCGGCAGAAACTGTGGCTTGTAACAGCAGATGTGAGTCACTTTGATGTCAGTTTTGTGTATGTTGCTTTTCATGAGGCACCATATGATGTATGGACAATGCTGCTGGTCCATGAGGTAATAAAAACAGAACAATATAGAACTGAAATCAGTAGAAACACACATTGTGACTGATCCAACTCTGAGTCAGGGCTATCTATTTCAGAATATAAACACTGTCATTTCATTGGCTTGTGATTTTCAGCAGTAAAATGCTAATCATTTTAATCATTTTAATATGATTAGCATTTAAATTGAAGGTGTCAGCCATTATGGTTTGGTCCTGTCCATGCCAGGTGGATTTTAAGCATTATAATACCCTTTCAAATGGAAGCAACCCGTTGAGTGTAAAATTCCCAGATGGCTCAGTTTTCTTTTCACTGCTCGTAAAAGCAGTTAAAAAGTTTTCTAACATCCCAGTTTATTTACCTCACCCATTTTCCTTCCATGCAGTCATAATGCGTGAAGAAGTGATCCGTAAGAACATTTTCTATTCCGCTTATAGTGCTGTCCTGGAAAGCTGCCAGTCATCGCATTGTTTTAAGCGAGATCCACCCTCAACAAAAATGCAAACCAAAAAGCCTTCGCTGTGTTGAACAGAATCATTGTTTATGTCAGCAACATAAAGAGTTGGCCATGCTGGCGGAGGCTCTAAGCCAAGTCAGACTGCTGCTGGTAATGAAGCCGTGTTTGTTTATAGCTTGTTTCAGATCATCTTGCTGGTCAGGTAAGACACAACGGGAGGGATGTGTGGTTGATTCAACACACACACACACACACACACACACACATAGACACGCAGTGGACATCTGGTAGTAGGCTGAAAACACATTTGTATACTCTGTATGTCAAGAACATCTGTTTATGCACAGAGACTCTTGCAGTTTTACATGGGCAAACGCCAATTTAAAAGTGACATACACCCACAATATAAATAAAACACAACTGCAGCATATCAATAAAACTCCAAGAGGGCAAGAGCAGGGAAAGCCTGAATAATTTATCAGATGAAATTACCTTAAATGGTAAATGGTCTGCACTGATATAGCACCAAGCCTGCTAGTGCCGCACAAGTTGCATTACCACATTACTCACAGCCACCCCGAACTGTTAATTGTCTTTACTTTTTTTTGGAAATGTCTATTCCATAGTGTGAAATTGTAAAGCCACGGTGATGTAGAAAAAAAATTTGTTTGGTAGATTGATCACAGTTAGTTTGATCTCAGCACAAACTCTTTAAAAAAAAAAAAAACATAGTTTAAAAATGACTTTGACAGATAAACAAAAGCAGAATACTAAATTAAAACAGCTGTGATGACAAAATCACTGTCACTATTAGATATTATTCAGCGAAGACAAAGTTATCATCTGCGATAACCCCAACCCGATCTTCCTGAGAATTGCACAAAGGACTTTTCCCGGAAAAATTTCATGGTGTTAATGTCAGTTTGAATTTCTGTTTTGTCCCTTGGGTTGAAACTCACAAATTAGTGTTAGTTTAATCACAGGTGGCAAAAGTAAAGGCATTCTTTACAGTACAGATAATATGATAGAAAAATACTCTGGTAAAGATATTTGAATCTGTAGGTGTAGTTATCTTTCCCAGCTCCGTCTTTGTGTCTATTTCTGATGTTGCTTTACCTTTATGTTTTAGGCAGATAAGCTCTACCAGCAGAATCCTTTTTGCTGCTTTGATTCCTTGTTCAAAGAGCAGAGGCTTCACTGCCAAATCTAACTGTATAATCATTTGACACAAATGGTAAATTCATTGACATAAATCCCCCCCCCCACCACACACACACAAACCCTGCATTGTGTAATACTGCCACAAATGCTTTTGATATAGATTACCAAAGGTCCCTGCCAAATTTCACACTGAGAGCAGTTTCACTCTCTCTTGATGGATGTTGGGTGCACAGGAAGAAAATTCTTAGGTGCAGTAATGAAACACATTAAAAGTGTCTAGAAAAACCAGTGGAATTATGCAGAACCGAATCGAGCCAAGCCAACCGTTAACAGATAATTGGCGTAAAAAGGTAAAAAGAGAAGCACATGCGAACACAGAATGAGCCAAATTAAAAGACCACTTCACTCAGATGTGTCCATGGCATGTGTGTTTGTTGTCATCTGGGAGCAGGACCCAGGTTTCACTACAGTGCATTCAGCAACAAGTTGAGAATTTGATAAAGGGAGTCCTAAGATGGAATGAAGCAATTCATTTACTTAAACTCCACTAGAGATACAAAATCTGTTTCCTCTTGAGTGGCTTATTAATAAATGCCTAAGAGTGCAAGAGAGAAAAAGCCAATCTGCCCTCCTGTACAAGCCTGATGTCACTACTGTTTGGTAGGCTGGAAGTGACATCACACTGGCCCATCAATGTGTGTGTTGGGTTAACATTGTGAACATATTCTAGCAGAAAGTATTTCCTTGTTCTGAATAAACCTAACCATGTGGGAAGTGAAATTTAAACCACAATAAACAAATAAAACAGCAAAAATAGGAAACTAAAACTTGTTTAAATTGGCTAATGCTGGGTTAATGTTGTAAATGTTGTTTTAAACCAAACCATGATAGTTTCCTAAACCTTACCAAATAGTATAATGAACCTAATCAAAGAGCAAATGGAAACGACACCCAATAATGAACCACATCTAAGTGATGAGTGAAAACAATACAAAACAAAGTTTCCACGCAGGACACATAAGTGTAGGAGACACGCAGGAGACACTAGTCTTATGATTTACAATACTGCCATCCCTCCTACCTCCTTATGCAGGCTTTGTCACTCTGGTACTGCTGCGGTAAGCGTGTCAGCGTTGAGCCAGTAAGGCATTTTCAGCAGTGACCCTCAGAGCGCCATAAAATGCAATTCAAAATGGATTGAAGTGTAGATGAAGTACTGAGCACATAAATAATTCAGCATTATTGTGATCATCTGCATTAAATCCTTTATTTATATCTACAAACAAAGCAGCGCAGCGCTAGAATGATTTCTTTTAACAATCAGTTTCCAAGAATTTAAGTTTTAAGATAAAAAAATCCTTTCTGCAGTATTTTAAGTGTGTTATAACCTTTACGAATATTTGTTTAAAATTCATGTGGGCGGCACACTCAGAAAAGAGAAATTCACAGCATGAAAACTTTTTGGCTCCCCCTGAATGTTGAAATATGTGGATTTTTTCTTGTTTTTTGATTAAATATGATTAGGGCCCTGCAAAAGCCAGTTTTTGATTTTTAAAGTCCATGTATATGGAAACCAAGTAAACATCTCAAAAATCCTCAATTTTGAATCCAGTCTTATACTTTATCATTGTAAAGATACATTCAATTACATCTGAAAAGTGCTCATTTATGAATGGAGCATTCAGCTGTAAGACCCTCAGGTTAAGTTAATCAGCCCAGTGGATTTGTTTGTGTCTGTGATGGAAAATTTCAATTATGCAAAAACGCCTTTAAGAAAATCTTATTTTATCATCATTATAGCTTAAAGACATTAATAATGCGAGTCTGTCAGTGCCTTTATTTGCAATTATTTGCTCAGGAAGAGAGCAGGCATGACTCACTCACAGAAGATTTAAAGATCTGTCTACAAACAATCCTCTATAGTAGTAACGAAGGGCGAATCTTCATATTTGGTAAATTGTAAACGGGCAGGTTCTTATGTAAGGCTTTTCTACTCTACCTTAGCATCAAAGCACACTCTCTCCCTGAAGGGAGGGAGTATGTAATCAGTTCTGTTTGTTAGCAGTCAAGCGTCCACAGGTCCCAAGACATCATGTTCAAATTTTGTGTGATGGTAGATAATAATAGCTTGAGCTGATTTAATTTGGGGTAAAAATTGGGTGAATGTTAAGGTCAAGGTCAATGTGAAAATCAGTAAAAAGTCTAAACAGTATATTAGGCCTTGGGGGACATGTTGGCTAAGCATTTACCTTGACCTTCATTGTTAGCATCCATGGTCAAAGTTCACCTTGAAAAAAAATCATGAAACCATATCAAACAATATATCAAATGAAAAAGCATAGAGAGAACCATACAGTATACTTTTTGATTTTTTCAGTATGATGTCCTGTCATGCCACAATTAGACCAGTACAGACTGATCTTATGATGCTGTAATAAAAACATCAGAAAACATCTAAATTTTATATTATATATATGTGAGTTGTTCGATGTCCTGGTCAGGGCAGCATTGGACCTGCAATATAGTCTCATTGTACCATAAATTAAGATCTACAAAGTCTACATTGTAAGGTTGGGGTGCTCGTAGTGGCAAAAGTTGCAGGTTTGTTAATACATAAACATCCTGTTGGTGGCTTTTATGTGTTTTGCACTTTGCCTTTTAAACCTTTTTTTTTTCAATTCACTCTTTGCAATCAGTTTCACAAGCTGCCAATAAAAGAAGTATATAAAATAAAAATACTTGTGTAGTTTATAAGACAGGGGCTTAGGTGAAAATACAGCCCTTGACGACATCACCCCTGTATGCTGAACCTGACGAGTGGGGACTGATACACCCTCTCACTGAGGCCATAGCTGATTGCATTAATCCCCTCCCTGGGAACGGGCTGCATGTTTATAATAAGCTCTAAGCAAGCAACACTCTTTGGAGCTGGAAAAAACACGGCAATGTGGATGTGCTGACTTCATAACATCTCTAGGCAGGTTGTGAATTTTTTTTAATACCTCATCCATCTGGATGCTGGAGTTAGGGGCGTGACCTCTATGATTGATAGGTATTCCTTCACAGGCAGCTCTGGCCGACAGCTCTCTGCTTCAGCTTTTGTAATAAGAGTCACTGAACTGGACCTCACTGCCATGTTTCTAATGTTGGTGCCTCTGGAGCATTTCTATGGATTTAGGTGAAAAATAATATGGCATATTGTGAGATTCAGTTTTAACCCTTTCGTCCACATATGGCACCACGCGGCTCCAAAAAACTAACGTGTTAGTTGGAAAAAAAAAAACCCAAAACACAAAGGCTTCAAAATACAGGCCCAAACTATATGAGTGACATCACATGGTTACGCCCATAATTAGCACAATCACTCAGATTTATTGTTCTGTATGCTGACATAAAAAGCAGATTTTTAGATTTTGTTTTTTTGTATAAAACAACCATTAAAAAAAAGACAACAGAAATCGTGTACATTTTAAAAAAAGCCTCCATGTAAACATAAGGGGAGTGCCTTGTCGTTGATGTTGTTTAGACATGCAAGGGCGCTGTACTGTAGCTGCCAAAGCAAATTACAGGTCTGGTGTTATGCAGGATTAAATGCACTGTCACTAAATGCAGGTGGACTCTCGCTGCAGCCTTGATCATGAATTTCCACTGCCAGACTGAGCTTTCCAGGTGAGCAGCTGCAGACAGAGCAATGGACTCCAGATGGCGGACGCTGTTGGTGTCCTTCCTCAGGGTCATTCCACATGACCTCTGCTCCATCACTGTTTTTCTGCCTCATTAGAAACCTCTCTCCTGTTTTTCCTCCATCACCTCACCTCACAGGCTGCTCGACAGATGGCAGCCAAGGCGACAACTACGGTAGATTTACACGCATGGGGAGAGCCAGTGTTGACAGACAGTGTGTTTCTGTATTGATTTTACTTATTTCATTAGGTAATTGGCCCATATCATGATGTGACACAGCTTTTCATCAAAGTTGTGAGACTTATATCTGTGTGAGTAATGAGTAACTCTGCCTGTGTGTGACTGTGTTCAGATTTATGCAATTGTGATAGCTGGGGGAAGAAAGAAAAACAGTAGTTATGTAATTTATTTTATAATGAATGGAGCTGAACTCTAGAGTAGCATTTTGAAACAATCCTTATTTATCTTATAGAAGGTCTTGGTGCAACCCATCGCTTAATCGTCTGTCTGAAACAAGCAATTTTGGTTCAGTTCTCCATGCTTTTGAGCAACCTTTCATCTAATTGGCTGTCCTTTGTAAAGAAAAGATTTGAACCAGAGCTGTGTACCCAAGATAACTATATTAGAAATATCCTAACATGTGGAAATCAAAGAGTGGGTGAAACTGTGTGAGCAATCTGTTCAATAGGAGCTTCAAATGCTGTAACTTTATATAAAGTCATATGGCTCTATGCAGTCCAGTGGAAAGGAACGTTTCACAGGAATTGAGATGCTACTAATTTAATCCACTTGATTAACTGATCATCAGCAGGTGTGACCTCTGTAACAGTGAGTAAGTAAACTGTATTTAAATACTCACCCAGACCATGACAAAAGACTGATAAAGTCATAGAGCTACTGAATCATGGTGGGTATTTTAGAAGCGAATGAACAAAATCGGTGTTTTGATCAGCTGCCTTATAAGCTTTGTTTGCATTATGAAACTCTGCTCTTCCTGTTTTGATAGTGCAGTGATTCATTTTTGTATCCTGAGACGTAGCACTTTTGTTACCCCTAGCAGCAGCACTGTATTGTGGTAGTATTGGTAGATTCTCCCAAATATCTAAATGCTGAAGGGTGGAATAACTCTTCCAAAAGAGAGCTTATTTTTCTGGTTGTGTCACCACCACTCTTCTTTTAATAAAATACAAACAGACGGCGCTTACATAAAAAATATTTAGGCCATGCTTTTTACATCTGAGACAAATTCAGATATAGCCTACACACTGAAACTATACTGAAAGGTGTCGGTTATCTAACATTGCTGATACAACGTTAATGTGACTATCAGAAGATCTTTTTACCATTTATTTTTGGAAAAATTAGGCAGGACACATACTCTCTGGATGATGCAAAGCTGCACCCACGAGTGAGCTTATCATGAGTCACACAGTCTGTGTGGCTGCTTTAACCTGTTAACACAGGAGCTGAAATAAAAAGCGGGCAGCACGGTGGTTAGCACTGTTACCGCACAGCAAAAAGGTCCTGAGTTCAATTCCACCATCAGGCCAGCAGGGTCTTTCTGTGTGGAGTTTGCATGTTCTCCCCGTGTTTGCGTGGGTTCTCCCCGGGTACTCTGGCTTCCTCCCACCGTCCAAAAACATGCACTTTGTGGGGATAGGTTAATTGAAAAATCCAAATTGCCCATAGGTGTGAATGCAGGAGTGAATGTGAGTGTGAACGGTTGTCTGTCCCTGTGTGTTAGCCCTGCGACAGACTGGCGATCTGTCCAGGGTGTACCCCGCCTCTTGCCCTGTGACAGCTGGGATAGGCTCCAGCGACCCTGAAAAAGGATAAGCGGAAGCGGATGAATGGATGAAATAAAAAGCTACAGGTTCTGGAAAGTTTCATGCACAAGTATGTTAAATTGTTCCTGAGCTCAGCCACCCTAACAAGATGTTTTAAAATCGAAAGCTGGAGTGGTGATGGTAGTGATGCTTGCAAATTGGCCCATTACTGCTTTAAATCTGGCTTTAAAGAGAATATCCTCCAGTGGTTTAGAATCTAATATTGCTGCAGCGATGTAGCAATTCACTCCAAGGTGCATGAGAGCATAGTGACATCACAGTTGGGTGGTGTTACAGGTACAAAAAGTACCTGTGGTCAGAAACAAAAGCACTTGTGATCGCATTAATCCAGAACAGGAATTAGAAGTGGTGAAAAAAGGCTCATAAATTTAAAGCAGAAAGGATTATGAAAGAATAGTTTTCAATCTGATATTAAATTATGAGTCAATCACAAATTTAAGACACAACATGTTGCACTGATTACTAGCGCTCCACCATTAAAGAATGTCAGTATACCCCTAAAACAGCTATGCTTTCATTTTATTTATCAAGTACACAACTTGTGCAACATTTTAATAAATATATCATCATCTGTCAGCAGTAAAAGGTGTAGTGAGATTTGGTTAGGTTCTAATTACAGTGTGTGGTATAGTATGGCTTCTATGATCTAAAACATAACGTAGGAAAAAAAATCAATGAAGGGTCAAAGACTGCACTGAGTGGATGAAGCTAAAGCAGATCACGGCTCATCACTGATCTGATTAGATGTTTCTTTTATAAATGCAGATTTCTCATTTTTTAATAGCAGCCTTCATGTCATTGTTTTCTTGCTGTCTTAATGATGAAATTTGCCGAATCCCATCCGTATTTGTGAAGTCTTATTTTATTTACTTTTTTTCTTGCCACTAGCTGCCGTCAGTTGATCCATTATTGTGTTTGTGCTGAGTGCAGAAATGAGATGAGCAATTTTCAGAAAAAAAGTCACATTTTGGTATCTGTTTTATTCTTTGTCTTTTGGTGATGATGGGTGAATTATCAATCTCTCCTTTCAGTGTTCATTTTCTGTGATGTATTGGAAAGAAAGCAGGTATAATTTACAACCCTTGTCCCACAGTGTAGGTGAACCTCGGATTGGTTAATTGGAAAATGAACAGGGGGAAATGAAACAGGGTGAAAATCAAAGGATCTGTCTGTGCCTGTCAGCACCCAGACTGAATTATTACCCCGAAGGTACAGATTTAAACCTGCACTGCACAGCTGGGGACTAAAAATTAAACCTATTCATCCATCTGTCTGAATACAATTGGCATTTCATAAATATAACCGATGGCGTGATTCATAAAAACCAAGTTTATTAAAAAGGACTGTTCTGTGTCATTAAATTTCAAATGACTGGACTCGAGTATTTCTCTCAGAAAAACAATTCTCATACCCGGAGTTTGAACAGACAACAATTTCATCAGTGTGTGTACGTGTAGGTTGTTTTAATTCCCCATCCAGAATTAGTAATGAACAACCCTTTGAGAAATAGCGACCTGCTCTCATAAAATACTGCTGTTCTATCGAAGTCGCTGGCATGCAGTCAATATGTACAAAGTCTGCTTTGGTGAAGTGGAACACTATTTCACATTAGCAAGACTTGTTTCACGCCCAATCATGAAATAAAATATAATGATGCCTTTTTAAGGAGATATTTGTTATAATTTCCTAAATATTAAGGTGAATTCTTTTTTCTTACCTGTCCCAGTTCTAGTGCAGCTGTAGCTCAGATTATGATCCATTATAGCTGTACTATAATGGCCACAGCCAGTAATACTGAGGTGTGCACTGCTGTTAGCTGATGTTAGCTGGCGTTGGTGAAACTTTCTTTGAAGTGAATCTAACATGTCAGACTCACACACTTAACAAATAAACTCTGATTAGATTCTCACCTTGTATGAAACTGTTTATCAGAGGGAAAGTGAAAGTTTTAAGATACGTGAGTCTAATATTAGCTGGAAGACTGTTAGCTTATAACCAGCTTTTGTTTAGCTGGCCTTCGCCTACGAGTTCTCACCTCCTCCTCAGCCACTGTATTTAAGATGTTTTACTCTTCACAAAGGTTATTGATTGCAGTTATAACAAAAATAACATTATTATTATTTTTTGTTGAATTTTAACCAACTTGCTTGGTCAGTTTCTTACAGTTTTAGTAAAACATGATAAATCACTGTGACAATGATAGTCTGACATGGGCCTAAGAAAAAAAAATGGTGTAAATTAAACAATAGGTGTTTTTTTTCCCTTTTTTCACACAATATAAACAAATGCTGCTGTTCTAAATTAAAGAAACCCATCAGCACGGCTCCTTGGGCTTTAACCACAGAAATCTGTAATGTTTAAAAATACAGAAAACTACAGGAAAATAAAACCACACTTTAGCAGGACATAGGTGGTGACTTTGTCAACTTATTCAGACCTTTGGCTCTGAATGAATTAACAAACTCTCATGATGTCATCCATTCTTAAGGACAAACTACACTCATATTTATGCCCTCTTCCATTCCAATTTTCACATTATGCAAAGCCGTCCAGTGAGCCAGATTGGTTCTGGCCCCCCAAGCCCAGATATTTCCCCGGTTTTAAGTCAAGCCAAAGATTGAAATGAATGATTTGTGCTTGCAGTTGTAAGCTTCATTTATGCTCACAGGTCTGTATTTGAATCCCCCTTTAACCTTTTAAACTTTACATTTTGGGTTAATTACAAAGTCGGTGCAAAATACACAGAAAAAAAAAAGAGTTTATTTTTTAAAGAATGTTTACATATTTTACTCTTTATGTTTTTTTTTAAATCAATGTTTTTTTGTTATGTTTTTTAAACAGAAAATGGTATATAATCTATCTAGTGAGCGGAAAATTGACACAGCTGTGACCTGAAGCTGGAAAGACCACCAGATTTAAGGTGCATGTGAGACCGGCTTATCAGCTCATGGATAGATAGCACTTGTCTTGGGGGGATTAGGGTGAAACCTTATGGCCCTACAGAACAGTATGCCAGGACTTGTAATAAAACACATCAGATTCAATCACCTCACATGCACCACAGCTGGAGGACACATTGTTTCGTCTTGACTACCTTCCATCGAGTTATTGATTCCCCAGCAGCACCTTGTGATGCTTATTAACCCTGTGGATTGTCTCTTGCAGAAAAGGGGAAAATGCTGGAATTATCAAAGAAGAGGACCAGAGGAATGAAGAGAGGGGAAGCAAAGAGACGCAGTGAAGCATAAAAGCTGTGTCACAATTGGATTTCCGGAGAAAATGTCAAATTATCTCAGAGCGTGGCATACAAATATGACAAATTTAAAGTTACTCATGTCTGACAAATTATGTTCAGTTACAATGACTGTACTTCTGTATCATCATTTGACGAAACATCAAATTCTGCTTTCCAGATAAATTCTAAACACCAAAGGAACCAGAAAATTACATCTTCAAACATGGCCAGAATATCATGCCCGGTTTGTTGTGGAGAGTGTGTGTGTGTGTGTGTGTGTGTGTGTGTGTGTGTGTGTGTGTGTGTGTGTGTGTGCATGCATGCACTTATGGGGCGAGGGGTTTAGTGTGACCACCAAAGCTAAAAATGAGTCCGCTGATGTTTCTGTGAGGCCCTTTGGATAAAGCCTTCAGCCCAGTTGCTTACATTAATTTGCATGTTCTGTCACAGTAGAGCCTTGAACATGCCAGATGGCGGAGGCAGACCAGTTTGAACTTTGAATGAGAAAATCACAAATTCTGTGGCCTTCCTCCCGCATATAGCGTGTCCTTGAACATCTGCAAGTGCAACCCAACTGCTAACTACCAAGTCACAGCTTGTGAGTGAAATGTGACACTAAACTCAGTATGTCCCCATCTTACATCTGTAACTTCTTTTAAGACGACACACTAGGGGCAAAAAACAAATTTGTTTATTTTCATATGATGGAAAATTTAAAAATTTGGGGTTAGCCACACTGCTGCTCGTTAACTACTGGGCATTTATTGAAATTAATCTGTGTGTGTATAAAGTATCAATTAGAAAATGTTATGATGCTAACTGTTAGATGACATCAAAAAACACAAATTAAAAAGAAAAACGTGATTTCCGTGGCCATTTTCTCAAACAATTTTGTCTTCAGACACTGGATCAGAAATCTTTACTTCATTGCCTTTTTATCTTACCAAACTATTTTTTTTTCTATCTCTGTAGTTTACAAGTTTCTGAATGAACATTTTGTCCCCAAAACACAGTGAAAATCATTTATGAAGAAAACCTAATAAAGTAAGGATTTAAAACCTTTCTTTATCTCATATGCAGACTTCTTGTGTTTATTATCTGCCTGATTTCCACATTCAAACAAGAAATTACATAAAATCTATAATTATGTGCATAATCATGCCGATATCTATTACACCGATATCCCAAATACTTAAAGTAATTTATATACAGCAGTTGTGTTTGTATTAGCAAACACCTGTATGTGCATGGGTAGTCTTTCTCCTTCAACCTTGGGGCCTCTACAAGAGGCCTGTGAGCTTGAGAATCCTGCGTAGTATCCATCTGCATGTCGTTCCTGGGATCTGCAGGACCCACTCGCCCAGTTTTGGGTTACTGCCCATGGCGACCACTGCTGTGATAGCAATGTCTTCCTGATGTTTCTATGGCTTGGTATAGCTACATCTATCACTACAGCCGTCTTCCTCTGCTTGTCCACCACTACTATGTCTGGTTGGTTAGCCAGCACTGGTTTGTCTGTCTGTATCTGGAGGTCCAGGTTTGTCCAGCCACCATTAGGATTTCTCAATATCAGTGACTTCTTGCTGGTACAAACCCTGCAGGGAATTTCAGCATTAAGTACAGAATTTCATTTCATATGCCTACCTAAAGTAGTGCTCTTGTGTAATTAATACAATAAAATAAAATAAGATCATGAAAATATTTGACAATTTGGACAGCTTTTGAGATTTACAGGTTAGGGCCATCTCCTTCCACATCAAATCAAATGCCGTGCAGCCCCACGCATGGGGCGATCCACGCTGACTTTCTAATGGAGATTTGCCACGTTAATGCGGTTATGGTGTTATTAACATTGATTAACACTGACAGCACTAGTATATATGTATGTCAGCTGATTAATATTGAGCAAAAATGGCATTTATGTACAATATGGAGTGGATAAAGTTTCAAAGTTTCGATAAGTGACAGTGAAGTGTCTGTGAAGTGTTAGTGGTCAGTGTTCAGCAGTCTGATGGCCTGATGGAAAAAGCTGTCCCTCAGTCTGCTGGTTCGGGACGGGATACTACAGTATCTCCTGCCTGACGGAAGTAGTTTGAACCAGTATGGTCTCCCCTTAAATCTCTTGAGTCACATGCTCATGAGCTTTATTTAGTGGCTTGATGTCTGAGGTAAGGAAGCCTGACTAACTTCATATAATATCTCTTTTAAAACAGAAAAGACCGCAGAAAAGAAGCTTCTTCTCTGCATTGCATAGAACCGCTGCAGATGTTTCATGAAGATGTATCATAACAATCTCATCCCGCTTGTTGCAGACCCTTAAGCGAGAAGATACCATGTGGTCTGGCTTGAAAAAGTTCTGTATTTCTCCAAGAGAAACTTGAAAACATTGCATGGATTAAATGTACTTTTAACTAAGAATTATAAATGTGTGAGCAGAGTACACAAAATCTTGGATGTGCAAAATTAAAATTCATTCAACATTGTCATTTGCATCTCCAGAAATATAGCAAATCAAAACTAAAAAGGTAGCAGTCCATTTTACATTTTAACATTCCAGTCCAAATCTGTTTAAACAGCTTCCAGTCTTAGAGGGCTTTCCAAAACCTTTTGATACCACACTGAAAGGATTTGCTCCCATTAATTCACAAGAGCAATAGTGTTAGACTACTGATGTAGGAAGAGTAAAGCCCGTCTAACAGTCAGTGCTCCAGTTCTTCCCAAAGGTGTTCATCACACGGCTGTGCACACGGGAACTTTGCAGCATTGTCATGTTCGAGCATATACATATCATAAATAGGAAATACTTGTGATTTTCCAGCCTGTCCAGTATTTCACATTCAGAGTCTCAGAACAGCACTCTGCTGAGAAGAAAAAAAACCCTCATCATTTCAAAATGTAAAATCAAACTCGGTCTGAGAAAATATGCTTTCTGAGTCCATTTGACTGTACGGCACACATGCTGTACATCAGACACTCGAGACTAAAAGCCTTGTTACGCTTGTGTGTGAGCACTGATTCATGCCTGCAGACTGTGAATGCATTCCCACTGATGAGAGCACACTCCAAAGGGATTCTTCAAAGGCCTGCCTGAGCCTAAAGAGCCTCCTCTTGTAATTCACCTGCACAAACTGAGTTCTGTTCCTCTGAGTGCTCTGCTTTTCGAACGAGACATGTTTGCCTCAGTGCATAGCCAGTGGTAATCAGCAATGTGAAAAGGTGCATAGAAAGGCAAAGAAAATTGTGATTTCCTGCCAGAATTGAAAGGAAATTTTATATCTTTAGGAAATACAAGGTGGGGGATACATTTTACCAGCCATGAAAGCAAATGCTTATCATTTTTACCTTGTGCCTCTGTCTGTTTCTGTACATGTGAGTCATCAGGGAAAAATCCACAGATTCTAGCAGGAACAATCGGCCAAGATGCAGTCTTAAAAACTGTAGAGACGTGTAGTTTGAAGATGGGTGTAGTCACACCAAGAAACCTCATGCACTGAAAAAAGAAGTGCCAAAACTGCAGTTCCCCCATTGGCCACATAAAGATGAATACTGTTTAGTACACACACATTGTTTCTCTCTGTAGCTAATTTTACCCATTTATTTTAATGACGGATGGTCATCTAACCTACTTAAGCATTATTCAGGGTTAAAGTTGTGGCTTTGGCTTCTTTGGGTAAACAGGACCACGTTTGTGGTTTTTCTAGTCTTTTCCAATTCAATTACTGGCAAATAACACAGCCTGCTGTGCCAGTAATTGCAGTAGCACCCCGTCCAATAAGTCACTGCTCCAATTTTGGTTTGTGCAATTGTGACATCACAGTGGCTGTTTTGTATTTTCCACCTCCTTCTTCTTACAACTTAGTACTAAAACTGCTTTTGTACTTGCTTCTGCGATGCCCAACAATGTGCCTCTTTCATGCGGAACTGAACGGTGCTCTACTTTCATCCGGACAACATTTCAGTGTTCACCAAAAGCCCTTGACACCTAAGTATGTTTCCACAGCATAAAGTTAGCATTAATTTGGACTAAAGCGATGTGAGGAAGCAAGATGAATTGGTGAAGCACATTTTGCCATGGTAACTAGGAAAGAATTCCTGCTCTTATTGTTGTTGTATACCAGTATAAGCATGAAATACGTTTCCTCTCTTTTTGAACATACAGACTGCTACACTCCTGTCATCTGTGCCAAGTAAACTTTAATTTACTATATAATGATGATGCTCATTACAGCTTATCCCAACATGTTTAAGATAACATACACAGAGCTTAAAGGGTAGGCAAATTCAGCAACAAACAGTCAATCACAAAAAGATAGATGAAGCTGCTCTCAGGTTTCTCTCTGCCTCTCTGAAGCACACATAAACACACACTCCTTTGGTGTGTTTGATGTGCGCTCTATAATCCTCTTCAGTAATAGGAAGGAGCTGTTTTGTGCCACAGGGAAAAGCCATCATGTAGAACAGCTGCTCTGAGCTCAGGCTGATCAAATTATTACCTGGCTAATCTGACCTGCTTGCTGCTTTGTAGTTTACCAGCTACTCGGCATAAACAAATCCTAGGAAAACAACCTCTGCTCCCGGAGTGCCCCGTCAGAAGTTTTGATGCCATTTTGGCATAAAGCTTCTTCACCTGCATTTGGATAATCAATCAAGCATGTGGAGGTCCCTTAGTCAGGTCCTCAGGCTGAGCTTCATGAATGATATTTAGTTTAGTTTTTTTCTAACCTCCAGCAAACCAAAACAGCTGATAGAGAAGCTGCAGTAGCAGGGTTATTATACTGTGTTACTGTTTTCCCCATTGGTAAAAAAAAAAATATATGTTTTTGTTCTTATTTTCATCTCTTTTTCTATCTAGATAAATAGATAGATAATAGATATTCCTCTTACAAGAGCTAAGCTAGTTTAAGAGTGTAAGATAAAGCTCAGACTGTATCCTGATTAAATTAATACAGGGCTTTGATGCAAAGTTCATCAGCTGGCAGAAAAAACAAGTTTTCTCTCCATCGAACCCTCTTTCAGCCAGCTTACTGATTGGCTGCCCCTCAGAATAGTTTAACAGCATGTAGGTGAGGATTGTCGGCTTACCATAAAAGCTGCGTTCCTGAGATAGTAACATTTTTGCTATTTTCTCTTGCCCAGTTTTGAAGAGTCTGTGTGAAATGTAGCATCAGTTTCTGATTCTTAGCTGACAGCAGTGGCACCCGATGTGGTCTTCTGCTGCTGTAGCCCATCTGCTTCAAGTTTTGACATGTTGTGCATTCAGAGATGCTCTTCTGCATGTTGCTCGCTGGATATTTTCTCTTTTTCAGACCGTTCTCTGTAAACCCTAGAAATGGCTGTATGGGAAAATCCCAGGAGATCAGCATATCTCAGCAGGAGATCATGATTTTGGACCCAGCACTTTGGGGTTGGACTTTTTAATTCTTTATTATTTAACGCTCCTTTAGCTTCTTAGTTTGTTTATTCTTTACCCTTTTTGGGGCTTTAGCAGTTTTGGTTTTAGTAAGTGGGTTTCAGTTAGTATGTTGCTTAAGGATTAGTTTGTACAAGTTTTTTTTTTTTTTTTTTTCTTAAACGTCCCTTCTGTGTCAAGTCTGTGTGTTTGTGTCACTGTCTCAGTGTTTGTTATTTGCTGTATTATTTTGCTAGTCTCGTCTTGTGTGCATTGTTTTTAGTGTTGGTTCCCCTTGTTTCATTTGTTAGATTCTGTTCACCTGTGTCTTGTTTTCCCCAGCTGTGTCCTCTCCCCTTAATTACCTCATGTGTTACTTAAGCCCTTGGTTTTTCCCAGCACAAATAACCATGCCATGTTCAAAGTCACTTCAATCCCTCTCTACCCCAAATTCTAATACTCTGAACTTCAGCAAGTTGTCATGAGCATGTCTGCTTAGATATGTGTTAAACATGCATACTTAATAAAGTGGCTGATGAGTGTGTATGACAGAAAATAAAGAAAAGCATGAGAGGTCCACTTCAAATCAACTTAATTATGGCGTTCACAGAATACACACACACACACACACACACACACACACACACACACACACACACACACACACACACACACACACACACACACACACACACACACACACACACACACACACACACACACACACACACACACACACACACACACACACACACACACACACACACACACACACACACACACACACGAATTGAATTAACTGCACCTAATATGCATTCCTCCAACAATAACATTGCAGTGAGGTGGAGGGTTTCCATTGCTGCTGATCAAACTCATATTTTTGTCTTTCGTGTTTCTGTTTGCTTGCTTGATTGTGAGCATTTTTGCCCATCTCAGCTATGCATTTCCAATGAATGGTGGTGTGATTGAAGCAAGACATCTTGTGGGCACAGTAGGTAGTCGGCTGCATTTGTCTAGAACTGACAACACCAGTGTTTTTCAGTTGTCAAGGCCGTAGTGGCGCAGGCAGGAAAATGTGGAGTAAATAACATTCGCTCTCAAAAGACAGTTGGAAATCCTGCCATCACAAACTCTGTCTTTGTTGATTCAGTGCAGAGACACCTGACAAAAATATGCAGCCTGTGGTTCATGTCTGTGTGGAATCCTCAAGTCTTTGCTATGCTCAGCCATTTCTTCTTTCTCAATATACATTAGTGGTATTTCTCTGTATGTCTCGTATATTCAGCTCTTCCAAATAAGCAAGCAGATTCTTTTCCACTCTAAATATATCAAACCCTAGTCCTGCTTACAGGCTTACAGCTGCAGGCTTCTGTTCTACTAAAGCTGATGCTGCTAAAATAAACATTCCCTAATGCAACTACAAAATACTGCTGGAAAGTTTTATCTAACAAAGTCAGAGTAAAGAGCCTAATCAAGACTTTTATACTCTCGGTGTTATGGTCTGCTTTATTGGATGTGTTAACTTACCTTGGCAATTAGTGACATCAGCTCAGGGACATCAAATACAGTGTCGCTTGAGATTAATGATCTCAGGAATGTTTTTCCCAGCTGGGAGCTGACTGCAGGAGGCTGTAGTCACTGCAACCAGTGGACAACTTGACAGCAGCTCTTCCGAGTGAGGGAGTATTCATTTGTTTAATCCATCTGGGAGGCTCTGCTGATTGGAAATTACTACCTAGGGACCCTAAGTTTTTCATTAAGTCTGCAATAAACGTATCATTGATTCTCTATAGTTTCATCTTATTTTTGACATGATTGGGTAATTTGACACTACTCAGATTGACATCTGGTGTTTCCAGCAGGTGCGTCTGGCATCTCCATCATACTGTTTAAATTGCTTACACCCTGGATGCGCATGGTGATGTCAGTCAATCCTCACAAGAGTGCTCAAAGTAATTTTCTTTGTGCGTATGCCATTGCACAGTAAGTTCCCAGGATACCACACGCTTGTTTTTGTGTAGATATTAAGTGTTCAGTTTGTCCATGGTTAAATATTGCCCATGTTGAAGTGTAGTGATGGTGAGACTAAAACTTTAACTTAAATCATCTGCTGGAGCAAAGATGCACTTTGGCATTGTTTCAATTGTACCTCTCAGTTTTTGTAACCTCACACTGGTACTGAATGCTGCCACCTATTTGAAGTTACATGACCCTGTCAGTTTTTAAATACAATGGACACTTTAGGAGCATCAAGCTACCAGTAAAGGCAGGTCTCATCATCAAAGTTACCATTGACTCACCCAAAAACTTGTGAACCACCATTGCTTTGCCACCACAAAACAGTTTTGTTTTTTTTGTTGTTTTTTTTTTTGTTGTTTTTTTTGTTTGTTTGTGTGACCCTAACATTTTGGCAACCCACTGACTTTTAAGGTAGACGAAAGCATTCTGACATTTTATTGACACAGTATTCCTTTTTGCTTTTTATGGTTATGATTGATACCTCACAGGAATAACTAGTTCCTTTCCGTGTTCTATTATAGCTTTCTCTTTATCTAAATCAAAAATCTCCCCCTTTTTTCCAATTAATTCTCCCACAATTTTGTATTTAACAAATGTGTTAGAGACTGGCTTTGATGTTTGATAGCACACTAGAAAAAAAGAGTCCTCATAAATTACTGCAGGGAAAACAGGAAAAAGATGGAAGAATTCACAATATGTGAATACAGAAATGAAAAAATGATGAGAAATTGAACTTATTTTCAATTTATTAAAATATCTAACAGTTTATGACTAGCTGAAATTGCTGATGTGAATCATGTGAAATTAAAGATTTCCTTTTCATGATAAATGCCATCTGGTTAAATGGCATTAATATGGGAAACGCAACTTGTGAGCTTCCTGTTGCAAACCCTCTGAGCCTCCACCTGTGCTGCTCTGAAGCATCTGTCTCTGGACCATTTGGAATGACTCTGAGCTCAACAGCGACCTTTTTCTTTTCTTTCAAAATCAACAACACATGCAAGGTGGCCCTGCATCACGGCAACAAATTTAAACTGAAAGTGTTCAGAGTAGAAATGAAGAAATTGTGTTCCTGGAGGGCTACAGCACCAACAAACCTCATTCGCTACAAATTACAGCAGATGTTCTGGTTATTTTGTGTCTTTTTATTTTGTCCAGTTCTGGAAGTGTCAGAGAGAAGGAAAGCTGAACATATAATTTAAAGTTGGTTTGGAAAAATGTGGACTGCAAGCAAAACTCAGAAGCAGAAACAGTCCTGCCTGCTATGCCATCAACTTGTCACCTTGCATCAAGTCCAATATTTGTCTACCGTTTCACTCCCAGGTTTAAAACAACAACAACAAAAAAATCTAGATCTCTAGTTAGTGCCCAGTTCTTTTAAAATGTCCTTGTTACTTTACATTTGGAAACTTGAGATGCTTACAGTAAAATGTTACACACAGGAATGTTTTGTTGTATGTTTGTTTGTACCAATTAACACTGACCTGTGAATCATGCAAGCATTGAAAAGGCACCCAAATTTAGGGACGAACAAGTGTTGTTTATACAAAACAGACTACTTACCAAGTGTATCATTATTCACTTTGTTACCAGCAGGCCGTCACAAACATAATGTATTCCCATCTGATTTCAAAATGCCAGTTTCATTACACTAAAATCATTTTTTTTCTCCCTAATTCCTAAAGAGCTATTAACTGAAAATCTGTCATAGCTCAGCATGGTGTTAAGACCTGGACCTGAAAGATGTTTCTGATCATTCAGATGATTTATCTACTGTTCACCAAAGCCTCATCAGAAATGGCCTCAATGAAGTGTGGCTATCAAACTAAGTCAGCCAAAAGGCTGATTTATGTCAGCTGAACCAGAACTGGTCAAAAAATCAGTGACAAGAGGTCCTATGAAGTGATTGATCCAACTTTCATATTTCTATTTCAAATCGTGTTAGGTAGAGGTCAGGAGAGAGGCTCTGTCATGGCTTTGGTCTGCTTTTCAGCCCTTGCTAGTGGTCAAAAGTTAAGAACTTATGAACAGAGAAAAATACTCTAATATTTTGATCAACCGTGCAATACAACCTGGAAAGTATCTGATTGGCAAGAGCTTCATTTGTCAGCATGACAATGATCCCAAATGCTGTAAAAGCATACTTGATTTGGAAAACGCACAATGGCTTCAAAGCAATGTGGGATCATTGTTACACAGAATGGAACAAAAGGCACCAAACTTCCAAAGAAGAGGTTTGGAAAATGTCTCAAGAAGCCTGGATAACTACTCCTTAACACAGCTTAAGGACTAGTTCAGGCTGTGTTTAAGGAGAGTGGTGGTCATACCAACTACTGACTTTCGTGGTTGTTTGCAGAATATAAAGAAATTGTGTAAAGCTCAAGACTTTTGAACAGGACAAGATTAGCTTGAGGAATTTCCTCCGATTCCTTTCATTTGAGAAATTTTATGACCAATATCTGAAGAGAAAGGAAAAAGCAAAGGTTAAGGCTTATGAGGCAAAAGGTCTCCAAGAAAATCTTTTAAGGTTCATAAAATCTAAAAATAAATCCAACTGCACTCGACTCAGATGTTTAAGAGTAGTACAGCAGTGCTGCTGTCATTTCAGTGCTTCTAACTCATTTTATGTAACCAGCTTGCACCACATTCTGGAGGCACGACATTGCATGTAAGGAACACAGTCTATGAGGTCAAGACACTTTTATCCACATTAGGGCATCCAGTATGGAAAATGTATGCCTCTGGGAATTCCTCCACAAAAACAAACCACTGAACTAAAGTGAAGACACATTCAGCATCTGCATTGTTTGTCTCAAAATAAGTAAAATGCGATTTGGGTGGTTCATATGTGTGCGTGTCTCCTGTAATGACCACTAATCTGTGAGCTAATTCTTCTTTATGACTGGCTGACATGTGCTGCTGGCTCTGAGGTCAGTTGGTCTTTGCTGTTTTAGACATCATGCATTATGCTATGTAAGTGTTACATAAACTATTATAGCTGCCCAGCCACTCGACAGTAGTTTAAAGGTGGAATTTGGTGAGTGTTTCTAAAGCGCATCATGAACTTGAATTCAGCCTGACCAAATCTAACAGTGACTTTGGACACCACAGCCTGTTCTACACCTAGATGTCAGGGGGCTGAGTCTGCGACCCGGCATTTTTGTGTTATTTTGTATTTTCTTTGCTTACTATATATTGAGAAAATGTTAAGTTCTAGTATTATTATTAGTTTGCCTTAGTTGAGTTTTAGTCTAGTTTATGTTTCTTCTGTGTCTCCTGAGCTGTGTCCCAATTCAAGGGCTGCATCCTTCGGAGCACCCGGCCTTCATGGTCTATGAGGGCCGGGTCCTTATGAGACTGAGAAGGCCGGAAGTGCGAGGCTGTGAAATGGGAACGGTCTAGCCTTCAGATTTGTGTCACCAGCTGTTCCTGCCCTTACTACTTCTCCTGATTGGTGAAATGGATTCGGAAAACTTTTCTCCTCTTTCTTCTAATTAAAGAGCTACAACAAATGGCAAGGCTGGCAGGACACGGCCTGTTTGAAAGCTGCTGGTGCAATTGACGGCTACTATGTCTGCATCAAGCCTCCCAGTGGCCCTAATGATCAGTGCTACAAGAACAGGAAAATTGTTCCCATCCATAAACCTGCAGGCGGTTTGTGGCCATCAGGGCCGCTTCATCGATACATATCTGGGCTGGCTGGGGTCAGTGCATGACTCCAGGGTGCTTTGCAACAGCCCACTGTACCAGCAGGCCATTTACTATCTTCCAGGGCATTTCATCCTTGCAGATGGAGGGTATCCATCCACACCTTCTCATCACTCCCTACAAAAGGCCAGTCCCAGGTGTGGGAGCCCAGTGTTTCAATTCTTTATTCCAGGGCACGCTCTATGATGGAGCGTGCTTTTGGAATGATGAAGACAAGGTTCCGGGCCATCTTCCTTCAAGCGCTGGAGGTGCACACACCTTTGTACCACATGCAAGTAATTAGAATTCATTGCAGGGCTCATGTAAAACGATGACAAACCCAAGTGATAGATGATGCGGTGGACCGTGGAAATGAGCATCCCTAAACTTCTGTATGATGCTCCACTTAGCTGGAAACGCAAACCAAGGTCTCACTTAAGGCACCTCCTTCATCTCTTTGACCTGGTCCAGCAGATTCAGCAGCACTGCCAGAGACTTCCTGCTCAGCCAAAGATCAGGCCTGGTTCAAAGTGACTGCATACTGGGACACTGAGGTTAATCCTGGACTTTAATAATAACTCTTAATAATTAATAATCCTGTTGCGTTTTTTTTTTTTTTTTTCCCCACTGTTGTTATTTTCTCAGTTTAGACAGTTTAATAATTCAGTTACAAATAAACTGATACGTTGTACATAGTTTGAGAAAATAATTCAAATAGAGTTGAAGTATTTACAATGTTGTTTATTTACAGAACTTTATTTATGTACAACATAAACAAAATGTATAAACTTAGTTTGAAAAAAATAATTCAAATAATGTACTATTATTTATTTATTTATTTATTTATTTATTCTTTATTTATATTAATAATTCATTTTTTTTCAAGTTTTTCTAGTAAACCAAACAGCCTGTCCATTCTCTCTGCTCCTCTTTCCTCCATTTCCCTTTGCATTCTCATGTCCTCTTTTTAAATCCAAAAATTCATCCTCCCTTACCTTTCTTTTTTCCACTCTTGGCTCTAGCTGGCCCTCATCTTCCTGATCCTGCACTTGGTTGCCCACTGCTGAACTGATCCCTGCAGTGTCCTCCTGGATGGAGGCAATTAGGACTGGAGGCCTGGTAGAAGGCCTCTGTCCTAACACCTCATCCATAAGGGCAAACCAGGGCAATGTAGCAGTAGTGCTCTTCCCACTCACTCCCTCGCCCGACGCTGGGTACTTGCAATCCTAAAGGCAGAGGAAATCAAAAGTGGCAGTTGACAAAAAAGGCAACAGTACAGGTTTACATGAATATGTTCAATAGATTATAGTTCACAATACATATTTCAAAACTACTGTACATACTTTGTATTTTTCTTTTTTAATTGTCCCATTTTTGGGGGGCCTGCAAAGGGGTGATTTTCTCCTCCAGGCTCATCTTCTCAAGAATTGCCCTCCAACCCACAGCAGCTGAGTTTTTAGCATGGGTGAAAAGGTGTTCGTTGTCTCGGCAGAGTTTAATGAACTCAGCCATCTGCTCCTTTCTCCCTAAAATATAACCGGACATCAGACTAAATTCTCTACCATCTCACACTTCTGCTTAATCAGTTTTCTGTTTGTAGTTTTAACATAGCTGAATATCCTGTACAAACGTCAAACTTTAATCTCAGCCAAACTGAAAAAAGCCAAACATTAACATTTTAGTGCTTTATTTGTTCCTGAGTAAATCAAAGTTATTTAATGGGCTTATATATCATGTTTAACATGAGTAGCGAAAGACTGCGGGGTCTGAAAACGATGTGCCGAGAGTCCGGTGTTCTCACAGGCTCAGTCAGCTTACAAGCTGGTGGGTAACGGACATTTCCGAAAATGTCTGAGCACTTTTGCAAATATGTGATGTCTTGCTAAATCGAGCAGATATTTGAAGTTTATACAGCTATGTTCTCGGATGAACATATCTTAAAAGTTTATTTTGTGACCCAGAAAGAGTAATCTTAAAACTAACCCTTATGTTAAAAAAACAGCATGACTGCATTTACAGTAAAAACAAAAAAAAAGACTTCACCTTAACATTTAAAATTAAACTTCAATTAACTTTAACATCTTAACATTTGTATCACTACTTCACAAATAACTTACTTTTAAAAATTTAGGTGTCCTCCGCCCCCGTTTCTACCCTCCCCGTAGCTGCTACCATCGTTAGAAACTGAATAAGATAGGTCACGCTATGAATTCTGGGATAGGGTTGGGCCACGAAGGATACACCCGACCGATCCTTCAAATCCAGGGAAATGAAGGACACATTTGTCGGCCGCATTTGGAGCAGCCTTCGAATTGGGACAGCCTTCATCGCCTGGCTGTGATGTGATCGGCCTGCAAATGTGGCCTCCAAAGGATGCAGCCCCTGAATTGGGACACAGACAAGACAACACACAGACATTACATGTGACAAACACAGCTCTATGGTCCGTTATGTTTCCTGTTTTACTTTGAAGGGTCTGGTGTTGCATGTTCAGTGTGTTTAGGTGTACTTCCCCTGAGGCGTTTAGGTTCATTTGTGTCAGCTGTTTTCCCCAGGTGTTTTCACTTCCCTCATTACCCTCCTGTGTATTCAAGGCCTCTGTCCTCCTCTGTTTAGTGCCGGCTCAGTTTGTCTAGCGTTATGTACAGGGTGGGCCATTTATATGGATACACCGTAATAAAATGGGAATGGTTGGTGATATTAAAGTCCTGTTTGTGGCACATTAGTATATGTGAGGGGGCAAACTCCTCAAGATGGGTGCTGACCATGGTGGCCATTTAGAAGTCGGCCATCTTGGATACAACTTTTGTTTTTTCAATAGGAAGAGGGCCATGTGACACATCAAACTTATTGGTAATGTCACAAGAAAAACAATGGTGTGCTTGGTTTCAACGTAACTTTATTCTTTCATGAGTTATTTACAAGTTTCTCTTTGTTCACAGCCATTGACATGTTGAAGAGGTTAACACGTGAGGAGTGGATCGAAATTGTGTTGATATCTGGTGAACGCAGTAACTGGGTCATTGCAGCAGATTTCAATGCAAGACACCCTACGAGAGCACCCATCTCCCATGATACAGTCAGCAAACTGCTTGCTAAGTTTCGTGAAACTGGTTCAGTGTTGGATTTGCCAAAATGTGGACGCAAGAAAACTGTCACTAATGAAGAAACATCAGTGGCTGTCCTAGCTTCATTCAGCAAGAGCCCACAGTGTAGCACTCGCCGCATGTCACTGGAGAGTGGCATTAGTCGAACATCCCTTCGGCGGATATTAGCTACTCACAAATGGCACCCTTACAAACTCCAGCTACTGCAGCATCTCAACGAGGATGACCCAGATCGGCGCACAGAATCTGCAGAATGGGCAAAACAAAAATTGGAACAGGACCCTCAGTTCACGCAGAAGATTTTGTTCAGTGATGAGGCAAACTTTTATGTGAATGGTGAAGTTAACAAACAAAACCACCGCTGTTGGTCTGACACTAACCCACATTGGATGGATCCCTCCAAGACTGTTGGAACAACAAAAGTGATGGTTTGATGTGGTATATGGGGTACAACGATAGTGGGTCCATTCTTCATCAATGGAAACCTCAAGGCCACTGGATATTTGAAATTGCTACATGATGATGTGTTTCCCTCTTTGTGCACTGAAGCTGGCACGTTCCCTGAGTTTTTCCAGCAAGATGGTGCACCACCACATTATGGATGCCAGGTCCGAGCATTCCTAGATGAACAGTTTCCTGGAAAGTGGATTGGTCGTCGTGGGCCAGTTGAATGGCCCCCAAGGTCTCCCGATCTGACCCCCTTAGACTTTTATCTTTGGGGTCATCTGAAGGCAATTGTCTATGGTGTGAAGATACGAGATGTGCAGCACCTGAAACTACGGATACTGGATGCCTGTGCTGGCATCCAGTATCCTGCGGTGTTGCTATCAGTGTGTGAAGAGTGGGAGAAGAGGGTTGCATTGACAATCCAACACAATGGGCAGCACATTGAATACATTTTATAAGTGGTCAGAAACTTGTAAATAACTCATGAAAGAATAAAGTTACGTTGAAACCAAGCACACCATTGTTTTTCTTGTGACATTACCAATAAGTTTGATGTGTCACATGGCCCTCTTCCTATTGAAAAAACAAAAGTTGTATCCAAGATGGCCGACTTCTAAATGGCCACCATGGTCAGCACCCATCTTGAGGAGTTTGCCCCCTCACATATACTAATGTGCCACAAACAGGACTTTAATATCACCAACCATTCCCATTTTATTACGGTGTATCCATATAAATGGCCCACCCTGTACTTCAAGTCACAGGATTATTTTCAGGCTTTGGTTCATGTTTATGGTTCTCGTTATAGTTTGTCCATGCACCTGTTCGGATTCACGTTCATGTCCCCTGTGTTAGTCGTCATCATAGTGTTAGCTTATCCCAGTTTAGGTTCTAGTTTAGTTTTGCCCCAGCTCATTTTGCCTGTGTGTTTTTTTTTTTTTTTTTTTTTTTTTTTTTTTTTTTTTTTGCCAACTGCCTAAATAAACAGCTCGCTTTTTGTTACACTTGGTTTCATTTCTCCTGTTTCTGCTTTCCAAACCATAAACACCGGCTGCTCAGCTGTGACACTAACATGGTGTAGCCTGGACTAATTTAGTATATTCACCCAGCCTTTGAATAAAACTGTTATCATTTAGTTCATTGTAAAATATATTTTATGATTTGCAATAACCAGATAACTTCAGCAACCCATCATGTAGAAATCCAATATCTGAAATGTATAAAATGTGACTGGTAATAAAAGCATGTCCTGTTTATCACAGGCCAACTGCTGATCCTACCTTCTGAAAATCTCTCATCGTCTGCTTCTTTATTCATCTACCTCCAGTAATGAAGTTATCACACATTAAGGTTTCTTGCTTTACTTAATGGTAATTGTGCTGATGGAACTCCACCAAATGAAAATTCAAGTTGCTTGATATTATTAGTATGCATGTATGTATAGTATGTAACAGCGGGCTGGAACACTGGTTAGTTCAGATTCATTTTATCCCTCTCACCTGTCAATCATCTTCTTTGCATCACTGCCTAGTGGCTCTGTCAAGCATCCAGTGGTGGGAAACAGCACGCTCACGCAAAACCACCATGAATAGTCACACTTCCTGTCTGACTGTCGCTCCATTTGAAGAAGACATTTTCCACGCCTCAACACCTGCCTGTCTGCCTCTCTGTAACACTGGAATAAAAGGAGGAAACATGGAAAATGATTTTTTTCTTTTTATAACAAAATGTATTATTTATACACTACGCAACGACTTCAACATTATTCAACATATTTTCTGCATGCTGGAATATTAGAAAGCTTACGGTTTTGTTTGAAGACAGTGTGTGTTCACCAAGAATTCAATGAGACAGTCAAAAACTGAAAAGAACATTCAAGTCTTTAGAATTTCTTTGGCAGCCTTAGATTAGCAAAGGTAATAGCCTAACAAGTTCCAGATTTTAATTAATCTGTAGTAAACCACATCTTCAATTGTGTTCCATTGCTGCAACGACTCATTGGGGAAAATCAATTTTCTCTCTCTCTCCGTTGTTAATTGGAAAGAATGGCATTTGGCTGATTAATTGAAAAGAGGGGAGAAAATGGGCATATGTGCTTTGCCTTGTAATTTGCTACTACTCTTGTTTCATGAAAACTATGAGTAATGATAAAGGATGGTATATAACTGCTCGTGTGGGATTGAACAATTACTACACAAACTCACCTTTGGCTGCAATAATGAATAAAACGGTCAACTGCAGCATGCAGAGCCAGAGCTAGATCTAAATGCATGTGTCAAAATTTGATTAAGTCAAGTAAGGAAGTGTAGGATTGCAAATTTTTACCTCCAACTTCTTTCTGCATTCAAAGAAATGTGCTTCCAATCCATACAGCTGTGCTTTAAAATAATGGTTTGCTGCTTTTACCCTAAAGTTCATGCAAGTTAGTTTACATTACAGTAACTTTCCAGTAATTTGCAGCCTATTCTGGGGACCTGGGCAAAAAAGCATCCGTTACACATCACTGTTGCTTCAAACTGCATGAAAATTGATGAGCATTGTGCAGTGTCCCAGGCCCTGAAGAGGAGTTACTCTTTATGATAGCACAAGCTACTGATATGCACACTGATAAGAAATCTGTGTTAAGGAACAAAGCGAAGTGAAAAAAATGGATTCAACTTTACTCAGTCATGCAGCTAAAGCGATTATTCTGGGTCACAGGTTCAAACAGCTACTGTAGTTCTTTGCTATTGTGTTGAGTTGTTTTTTGCCTGAAGCTTCAGGTTTGCTTGTTCGCTCCTTTCTTTTTTTTTTTTTTTCCATCTCATTCTTTTGCTGTGTTCCTACCTCTTAGGAAAGTGACACTTCCAAAAACTCTTTTACAACCACCCTGGGAAGAAACTATGAGAAAGTATTCAGCATTACTCCTCTTCAGAAAAAAAATGATGTGCTAAGTGGATGAATGAAATGCACTGAAAAGACCTTTTTTTACTTTAATTCTCTGTACAATCATTATTTGAACTGTTTCTTGCCAAGTTATCAGAAGTTTGCCATGTTAACAATCTTGGTTGAGCTGCTATAAGAAGCTAATAAAAATACTAGAAATGTGGCTTTGCTAATGAGAGATGTACAAACATAAAATTACAGCCTAAATGAGTGCCTAAATTAATCAAGTCTTCAGTTACAGCGTCCCCATTCCCACATGATCCCTCAGATCTTTGTACACAGACAGTTGTGCCTCTTTTTCTTTCCCCATAATGACCATCAGTAACAGATTCTTTTCTTTTTTCTTTTTTTTTTTACCCTTTGTTTCTTGAAGTTTGTCATGGAAGGGTGCAGGAAAATTTTAAAGTTGTATGTGCTTTATGGAAAACAATCAGCTAATTTTAGTTTGTGCAGGATATTACTTTTATCCAATTATACTGCTAACACAATTTCCGCTCTTTGCAAAGATCTGCTGACACAACATGCTAACACTAAGCTAGCCAAGAACCAAGAATGATTTTAAAGCTGAACCAATGCCAACTGCAGCCCAGCAGCCAGACCCTGAACCTGAACAGAGCAGTTAGGTGGCTTTTTAAATTGTGCCCAAAAAATACTTAAGGGAGGCCCTGCAGAAAAGCTTGGGCAATACTGTGTTGGACTATCGAGCAGCAAAAGCTGAAGTAGAGTTGAACTTGTAATCGTTGCTGCAGAAACACTAAGGTGGATATCATGTGGATAGTTGGATTCTGATATATTAGAGACTGCTCACGTTTCTGTTTATCAGCCATGACTTGAGAGACATGTTCTTTCAATCTTTAGACAAATAGATGCAGCTGCTTAAAACGTTACATAATATTTAATGGAGCTAGGACATCATTAAAACGATTAAATGAATAATTTTCATAAGTGTTTCGGAGGAACTTATAAAACCAGCAATTCTGATTATAGGATATGAGTCATTTTAGAGGGCGATGACTAATTTGTTCCAATGGTGAAAGCCTGTGTTACACACAGGATGACTTTCTGACACGGTAGACAGAGATATATTGTACAGTTCTGTGCAAAAGAGTTGAGCCGCATCTCATTTCTTAATATTTTGCTTGGAAAATAGGTGCAGTGATTTATTGAAATGTCCAAACATAAATGGAAAAAAGTATCTCACCCCCTTTTTATTCCTGCTTCCCTTCCTTAAGAGTTGCTTCCTGATAGTCACCCTCCCACTGAGGCCATTTCTGATGAAGCTTCAGTGAACAGCCAGTGGATCAGCTGAAGAGCCAGAAGCATCTCTCAGGTTCCGTATCAGGTCTTTGCTAAATTTAAGGACATGACTTTTAGATATCAGTCATGTGCTTTAGATGGTTTTTCAGGCCTGCCACTTCTTTTCTTTTCCCCCACTTGTTTGGTGCATTTTTTTTTCTACCTCTTCTTTTCTTTTAAAGACAAAGACATCATACCAAGATATTTCAAGTTTTTGCTCTTTGGGAATTATCTTGTTGCTGCAAAAATACTATTTTATACCTGTCAAACTGAGCCTGGGAAGAAATGATGTGGTTATTTATTTTTTGAATAAGCTGCTAGTAACAAAATGATGATGATTCAATTGAACACTAGTTCTGAGTTCGCTGTTGTGTAGACACAACATTGATTCGTCCCTTAAATTGTGTGCCATTTTCATGTTTGAATGATTTGTGGGTTAGTTAGAGTGAAGTGGCCTAATCAAACATTTTAATTGTAATGTTTAAGGCTCGTCAGTAAACACTCGCAGGGTCTTTACCTTAGAATATAAACCACCTTAAGGTGACTCTTGTTGTGGTTTGGTGCAATATAAATAAAATGATTTAAACTGAAATGGTCATGTGCAAGGACTGGACTGAAAATAAGTGACTGAAAAATGGCCAATACTCAAAGAAAAACTTTGAAAGACCTTCAGAAAAAGTGGAGAGCTATTGCTAAAGACTACTTTACAAATAGACTGATAACTTTGGCTCCTTGAAAAGCAAATGAGGAGCATACGTAACTCAGGAAAACCAACATATGAAAAGCATATACAATGACATGTTCTGTGTCTTAATTAGCTGGATTTTGCTTTGCAGTTTGTCTGCAAATCCATTTGTGTTTCTTTCTTTATCCATGTCCTCTCTGCCTCTGAAAGTCAAAGCAGCTAAAAATGTCTGATGAGCCTCCCTGAGGCCTCAACAGTCACTGAGCACTGGCCTTCAACTGCGATCTGCTGAGACGGAGTCAAGCAGCAGTTTCAGATGTAGAAAATTCACTTTCACTAGAGCAGCAATGGTGCTGGGATCCAGTCTGCTGTGCTGTGCACAACTAGTCTATTTTATGTCTGATAAGTATTAAAAACAACTGTGGTGTGAAACTGTGACAGTTTTGTTTTTAATTTGTGTATTAAAGACCACAGTCTGTACACTAACTGTTAAATTGTTGTGCAAGGTTCTCTGTTTCATTGTAGGAGTCTCAGTCTCATCAAAATCATATATAATAAATAAAGATAGATGGGCCGGTCTTTGAGGGTTTAGCATGTTGGAAAATTACAAAAACAGAAATGTTTTTAGGGTTAAAACACAATCAAAATGCTGATCATTGTTTTGAGTTTTCAGTAGCTTTAAAATTTTCTGCTTTTGCTGTTTTCAACCATATTAAATGCTTGGCCTGAACAGAGATCAAACCAAAATCATATTAACAGTAAATCTAATCATCATGTTTACAACATGTAGGCAGTTATTGTCTTTTTCTTTCTTTTTTTTCATTTGGCAAAACCCCCTAATATTTATTTTTTGCACCCAAGCATTCAGCGAGGAAACTAGACTGAAGCTCCTGTCGTTCCGTTTTCAGGGTTTAGAAAAATGACAACATGACAGGCTACTTTAGCATTTGCACAGAGGGGGCGTTCCCTACTGGCTGGTCTTCTAATGCAAGTATGACTGCAGGACCCTTACGATTGTGTTGGTTCTATGGCAGAAAGCCCTGCAGAAAATGGTGCTGTTGCAGCGCTGGCAACAACACAAACTACAAAACAAGGTAACAAAAGGAAATTGAACTAAAAGAGAGTCTGAGTATGGCTTCCTGATATGTTTTAATGGATTTTATGTTAGAGCCTGATTTTAAAGTGAGTAACTACATTGCATTAGAAGAAACATTTCTCTCCAACATGTACATATCTGAATATTGCAAATAGTTTGAAAGCATATTCTTTTTTTTTTCCTTGAACAGTTTTTGGTCTCCTGCAGCTTAAAATTGGTGCCACCTAGTTTAATATCTCCTGTACTTTTATTATACCACGAGTGCAAATGGAACACAAAAGATGGGGAAACAACGCAGTTGCTGACTATGTTAAAAATGTTTTTATAAGAGCTATAAAGAAAAAATAAATCACAATAGCAAATCCTGATGATTCCCTCACAAATTGCTCTGAACAGTGAATTTAATCTTTCGTTACTGCAGCTTGCTATTCAAAGCTGCTGTTGCACTTTGACCTTTGCGGTGTGCCTCGTTCTCATCTTTCTGTTTTTGAACTCCGTCTCTGACTATCTCCCGTAAAAACAAGCATTGTTATTAGCCCTGCTGCTCCCACATTCCATGAATCTGCTGTAATTGAGACCTTGATCATCCCACACAAGACGATGCATCGATGGAAGGGGAGGGAGAAAGTCGAGGTCCAATTAGCAACTCTGCAGCAGCCCCACTCCCGGGACTTCCAGGTGGTCCCATGGATCTAATTTGGAGAAGACTTTGAGAACTCCAAAGTTATCTCAGCTGGTTTATGCAGAAGAATGTTCTTGCTGAAGAATGGTTTCCACATATTATTCATGCACTGAATACCTGCTCCTGCCAATCATTAGTTATTACTATTTCTAGTGAGGTCCCAAAGTACAGTACTGCCAGAAGAATGCCAGAAATTTTACTGTTGAAAATCTTTTTCTTTTCTTTTAAACTTGCACATTCATTTTATTGCATTTTTATCTAAAAAGGAAATAAGGTCTTGTCACTGGTAACATCGCCTGAGTCTGTATCTGGTCCAATTCTGTCAGTTTGAGCGTATCTGCACTGTAATTTTCAGTAAATGTCTAAAAAAAAAAAGTTTGCTGGAACAAAAGTAACTGTTGTCAGTGAGGCAGAATTATATAGCATTTATCGAGCAAGTCCAGGCATATTTTGCCCAATCTGCCATTTCTCTAAGAAAGTGCCAACTTAATTGTGTATCCCTAAGCAACAATCACATTGGCTCATAATGGGAATATCTCTAATGAAAATATACAGATCTACAGATATGTAGAAAAAAAATCTGTAGAAAATGTCTGTTTCATTGTACGATAACTAAATTTCAAGGAGGAATTGTTTGGAAACAAAGAGAAATATTTAAAACGAAAGAGTACTCAAAGTAATGTCTTTGGAAATGAGGGTAAAGTGAAAGTCTTGCTTTCCAAGTTCTAAATAAGTTCATATTACTCCTTATAGCCTATTAGTTTCATTTTCAATGCGCTCTGAGGTCATAGCAAATTAGAACAAACATCCCAATGATTGAGTTTGCAGGACTACGTTCTATTTATAGAGTTGCTAATTATTTGGCATTATTGCAGGCAAACCAGCCTATAAAATGGATGAAACAAATCCTAACTGGGTTCCAACGCAACACATGGGTTCTGTGTTCCAGCAGTGTATGCAATAGCGGTGACAAGTCCAGAGTAGAAGGTGGAACTTTTCTGTTTTTGATCGAGAGCTTTTTTTTGGGGGGGGGGGCAGCTGAAGAGGAGAAGTCTGTTTTATGGCCAACTTCTGGCTGTATCTTGGTCATATTACCAGGCAAAACCCAGTATGCAGGTTCATCTGCAACAGTCCTTGTGCCACAGATCCGTATTTTTGCTTCTACCTTAAACAGAAGAGCAGCAACATTGGATTAGATTAGATAAAACTTTATTAATCCCTCGGGTGGCTTCCTCTGGGAAATTCGGTTTCCAAATAGCACAGCACCGACAGAAGTTACAGAATGTGAGCAGAATACTATATATACACATATATAAATGCAGAGACGTATATAAATAAAGAGTAAATAAAATAAATAGGAATAAGAATACAAGGGAATTGCACATTTCAATTATTGAAGTCTATTGCACCGTTGAATATTAGCAAAAAGTATTGCACAGTGAAAAGGCACTACAGCTTAGTTGTCGCCCCCCTGCTTTGTTTCCTCTCCCTCTCCCCTCCAGAGACGAGTTGAACAGTCTGATGGCGTGTGGGACAAAGGAGTTTTTAAGTCTCTTGGTTCTTGTCTTTGGGAGAAGCAACCTGTCACTGAACAGACTCCTCTGGTTGTTTATGGCCGTGTGCAGAGGATGCCCAGCATTGTCCATAATGTCCAGAAATTTTTTTTTTAGTGTCCTTTTCTCTGTCACTGTCACCAGAGTGTCCAGCTTCATGCCGACCACAGAGCCAGCCTTCCTGATCAGTTTTTCCAGCCTGGATGAGTCCTATGCTGTGCTGCTCCCCCAGCACACCACAGCATAGAAAAGTACTCCAGCAACCACCTCAGGAAAACATCCTCAGGAGCTTCCTGCAGATGTTAAAAGACCTCAGCCTCCTGAGGAAGTACAGTCTGCTTAGGGCTTTTTTATACAGGTGCTCTGTGTTGCATGACCAGTCCAGTTTGTTGTCCACCCACAGCCCGAGGTACTTGTACTTGTTGACCACCTCCACCTCCTCTCCCTCTATCTGAACCGGCAGTGGACCTGCTCTGGACCTCCCGAAGTCCACAACCAGTTCCTTGGTCTTTGAGGTGTTGAGTTGCAGGTGGTTTGTGTGACTCCATGTGACGAAGTTCCTCACCAGGCTCCTGTACTCCTCTTCCTGATCATCCCAGATACACCCCATGATGGCCGTGTCGTCTGCAAACTTCTGAATATGGCATAATTCAGAGTTGTAGCAGAAGTCAGAGGTGTACAGGGTGAAGAGAAGAGGGGACAGCGCAGTTCCCTGTGGTGCTCCTGTGCTGCTGACCACAGTGTCAGACGTGATGTCCTTCAGCCTGACATACTGTGGTCTGTCAGTAAGGTAGTCTGAGATCCAAGCGACCAGGCAGGGGTCCACCTGCATCCTGTTTAGTTTTTCCTGGCGCAGACAGGGCCGGATTGTATTGAAGGCACTGGAAAAGTCAAGAAACAGGATCCTGACCGTGCCTTTTCCCCCATCCAGGTGTGAGTGGGCTCTATGTAGGAGGTACAGGATGGCATCCTCCACTCCAACATCCGCCTTGTATGCGAACTGTAGTGGGTCCTGGGCATGTTGTACCTGTGGTCGGAGGAGGTTGAGGAAGAGCCGCTCTAGAGTCTTCATAAGATGTGACGTCAGTGCCACTGGTCGGAAGTCATTCAGCTCATTGGGCCGGTTCCTTTTGGGGAAGGGGACGATGCAGGATGTCTTCCATAGGGCGGGCACTCTCCCCAGTCGCAGACTGAGATTGAAGACTCGTTGTAGCGGCTCCCCAAGTTCAGCAGCACACGCCTTTAGCATCCTAGGAACACACCTTGTCTGGGCATGCTGCCTTCCTGGGGCGAAGCTTCCTCAGTTGTCTTCTGACCTGATCCACTGTGACACTGGGAGATGATTGGAAGGAGGGGAGTGTCATAGTGTCAGGAAGGGTGGGAAGTGAGGGAGGTAGGAGAGTGGAGAGAGGGCTCTGTAGTAAAGGTGAGGGTGGGGGGGTTGTGGGCTGGTCAAACCTGACATGTCTCCGCGACTCCGGGGATACAGGTGAAGTGGGCGTCTTTAACCTTCCCTGTGATGCTCACAGTGACCCATGGCTGCAATACTGGTTCATTCAGTCTTTGTATGTTTCAAGTACTGCACTCTTAAAGTTAATTTAAAGACAAGAACTTTAATGAGCCAAGGCCAACACAAATGTGTTATCTACTTTCAAATCCATCCATCCATCCATTTTCTTCCGCTTATCGGTGGCCAGGTCGGGGGGGCAGCAGCCCAAGCAGAGAAGCCCAGACCTCCCTCTCCCCAGCCACCTCCTCCAGCTTGTCCGGGGGAACACCCAGGTGTTCCCAGGCCAGCTGAGAGAGATAATCTCTCCAGCGTGTCCTGGGCCTGCCCTGGGGCCTCCTCCCGGTGGGACATGCCCGGAAAACCTCACCCAGGAGGCGCCTAGGAGGCATCCTTGTCAGATGCCAGAACCACCTCAACTGGTTCCTTTCGATGTGGAGAAGCAGCGGCTCTATTCTGAGCCCCTCCCGAATGGCCGAACTTCTCAACCTATCTCTAAGGGAGAGGCCAGCCACCCTTCAGAGGAAGCCCATTTCCGCCGCTTGTATCTGCGGTCTCATTCTTTCGGTCACTACTCACAGCTCGTGACCATAGGTGAGGGGTAGGGACGTAGATCGACCGATAAATTGAGAGCTCTTTCTTCACCACAACAGACCGGTACAGCGTCTGCATCACTGCAGCCGCCGCACCAATCCGTCTTTAAGTACTTTCTAAACGCGTTCATCGTTACATTTGTGATAAATGGATTTGAAAGTTAACACATTCATTTTTTTTATGTATCCATTCAACGCTGCGTGTTATATTCTAAATCTACCTGTTCTTTTTCAGAAACCTGCCTGCAAAAAATGAACCTAAAGTATGTAATGCAAGGATGTAATCACTTTCAAGATGGAGTAAGCATGAAGTTCTTTTTAAGTGACAGTTATGGACACCTAATATGATAAGGAGATTCTGCAGTTCATTAATCAATGTATAAAACTAACATAGAATGTATTTTTAGTGACACAGGACACAAACACAGAAACAAGATTTACAATCAGGATTATATATAATAAATATGAATAAAACATTGCAATTACTTTGTGAGTTCAGTGCATTGAAGTGACATTGGCCATAGAGAATAACTAAATCCTTCAGGACAATGTTATCCATCTAACTGTTCTCATGTGTTCTCCCACATGTTCTCTCTGTAATTTCCCTCTCATCAATGAATTTATGCTTGCACTAATCAATCTGAATGTTCAGGGGGAGGGGGGAAATCAAACACATTTTACTTGTAGTACTCAAGCTGTACTCACAACGTGGAGGCTTAAAAACAGCCAAATCTTGTACCCAACCATTGGTTAATTGGATGTGCGCCTCCAGAGATTCATAATTGCGAAACTGGTCCGCCATGTATGCGCTGACTCCACAGACAAGGTCCGAAAGTACATCAGGGTAAGTCAATGGCAGTAGGTCTTCGGGGTTTCTACTCCACTGCCGTATTTCATACGACTCCACATTTCCAATGCACTCTATTTTTTGCAAGTACCATCTCTTTGCATCCGGACGCAATCTGTCTCTATACCATCCTTTTTCTTTTGAGCTGCTTTTAAGCATGGTTTGTAGTAATCTTCCTTCCAACACAGTTTGTTTTGATTTGTGGCCTTCAAAAATGGCGCCATGCTCCCACAATACATTGCGCCATTATGTCACTTCCAAAGCCCTATACAATTGCTTATCCCAGCTGAGAGGCAGGGTGTTCCCTGTTTAGGCTGCCACCATTACAGGGCTAACAAAGAGGAGGATGTGAGAATCACCAGTTCACCTAACCAGTACAACATGCAAACTCCACAGAAAGGCCCCAGAAAGGCAAAAAGGTCCAGCCCACATCCATTTTGCAGCATAGCTGGAGTGCTAGCATTTGCACCACTCTGATCTTAGACTAGTATATGCTGCATTCACTTCTTATTGCAGAGGTAACTCATTTACATTAAAGGTTTATAGTAAAACAACGTGTCCTATTATGTAACAACAATGGTCTTACAACCAGAGAGTCAGTCACGTGACTTTTTTTTTTGTTTGTTGTGGGTTTTTTTTGGGGGGGGGGGGGGTGTCCTTACAATTAACATTCACTGACTCCCTAAAATTATTTCCCTCGTAGCATGACTTCTCTTCACGAGGCTTCCTAAAATATATCTTTATCAGTAAAGCAGTTAAAGAAATCTGCCTCATCTGAAGGTTTATTTTTTTTACAGAATTAAAAGCACCCCTTGAGCTACGCTAATCTCAACTCTGGCAGTGCAAGCATCGTCTCATCAAATGAACTAAAAAGAATTTACCATTTCCCCATTTGAAATGGTGTATGACTCAGACTCGGTCTGCTGCTTTACAGAAATGCAATACAGATTGAACGCTCGTCTGACTTTGTAGCTTAAGTAGTTCAAGTTTAATAAGTAGTGTCTTTCTTCAGATCAAAGCCGTAGGTTGTGCCTTAGCCTCAGCTTGTACTCAGACCTTTTCTTCGTGTCTTTTCGTGCTCTTTTTAGTCTGCGTAATGCTTTCTTTATGACAACAGCTTGCATCACACTCGAATGTTTTTCCAGTTGCACAAATGGTTAACCTGAATGTTTCTGACCTTTCTTTTGTCCTTGGGTGTTTTTTCACCTTAACATAAAAGTTTCAAAGAGAAAACAGTGACTGATTTTCTTCTTTAAAAAAACAAACAAACTAATATTTCTGCCTCTTCATCATGTACTGAGTGAGCTCCTTTCCACCTTTTATCCACATCAGATTTCTCTTTCTGCTAATTCACTGCCTTCATTAACATTCACTGTGTTCAACCTAGATCATCTATGACCGCCACCCCCCCCCCTATCTCCCCAACCAAAGCAGATCATTTTACTTTTAAGAATAACACAGAGAATGTGCTCCTCCGAGGTCTGCTTCTATCTTTCATTGAAAGTAGCTTCCCTTTCTCCTTGTCTGCACTTTGACTGGATGAAAATTGCCAGAGCAGCGGTTCTCCTATTTTTTTTTTTTACAATCTCCCATTCCCCCTGAAATCCCTGACCTACTAAAGTGGGCCCATTGGAGCCAAGTCTATAATATATACTTAAAGCAGGAAATAGGATTATATGATTGCAGGACTGTATCCTGAGCTATATCTCCTCCTTCTTTCAGCTGCTCTTTCTCTGTAGTGAGTTACATGAGAAACTCGAGAGTCCCCAGTGGAAGACATGGAAGTCCTTCAGTCAGACACACAGCAAGCAGATCAGCTCAGTGCTGCTCGGGGAGGGTTCATCATCCTCTATCATCATCCTCTGCTGCTGGACATGCTTGACAGGATCAGAGGGGAGCATCTCCCTGGGTCTCATCACAGACATCAGGAACTGTGTTTGCAGGGTTTCAGCTGTTTGATACTGTTTGAGCTTTCATGCATATGTCAAAAAAAATGGACTTACTGTAGCAGTCATGCTGTATCCCAGTGTCACATGGTATGCAAACTGTGCAGAATGTACTGCATACTGGTACTTTTTCTGCTTAGGATACATGAAATCTGTTCATTACTGCCTAAACAGGCAGTAACAAGATGCTTTTAAACTCAGGTAAAACTGAGGTTTTTGTGCCTGGTCCTAAAAATCTTGGCCTTGGTATCTACCAGATGCTTGGTCTGGATGGCATTACCTTGGCCTCCAGCAACACTGTAAGTCCTTAATATAAGATAAGAGAAAAGATAAACCTTTTATTAGTCCCACATGTGGGAAATGGGTTGTGTCAAATCAGAAAGCGGACATTGCAAAGTTACAGCAGCAAAAATTAAGAAAAACAATGTAATGGGATAAAATAAAAAGAATACCATACTTTATGCAATAGAATAAAATACTACGTGTCAAAAAAAATTACACTTAGTGTTATTGCACGTGTGTGTGTGTGTGTGTGTGTGTGTGTGTGTGTGTGTGTGTGTGTGTGTGTGTGTGTGTGTGTGTGTTTGGTCAGCTGCAAAGTCTTTGTTGTGGAGTCTGACAGCAGTAGGAAGGAAAGACCCACGGAATCTCTCCGTCCCACATCGTGGGTGCCCCCAGCAGAGATGCTACTGCCTCAGCAGACCACACAGAGTCATAGGTCTTCAGGAGTGGTTCCCTTCACTCCAAAAGATCTGAGCCTCTACAGAAAAGGGCAGCGCAGGCTGTACCTGCTGCAGAGAGCATCTGAATTGTGTCCAGGCCAGTTTATTGCTTAGATGAACACAAAGGTACCTGTCGCTATCCACAGCCTCAATGTCCATACCTTGGATGTTTAGTGGTTGCAGTGAAGGATGTTTGCGCCTACGGAAGTCTGCCACCAGCTCCTTGGTTTTTCCAGTGTTGATCTTGTGACCTGTGACAATATAAAGCACTTTGAGGTGACTCTTATTGTGATTTCACACTATATAAATAAAACTAAACTGAATTTGAATTGAACAGAATGAGATGTCACCCTGTAGGATTATTTGCCCTGGGTTAACATTTAAAATAATGATTTTGAATTTGCAGCTCTTCTAAAACGTGTGCACAAGTACACACAGTAAAAGTACACACTGAAACCAGAGAAGACTAAAGTGAAGATTAGATTAGGAACTGACTGGAATCATGTAGGATCTGCACAAGTTTCTAAAGAGTTTTGCAGGAATTAACAAAATGAGATTTTTATACATGGTTTTCTGACTGAATTAAATTTGTGATGCTCTGTTGCTAGACTGCGCCAGATGTGTGTAGTCTAACATGAAATTCCTAATGATCTTAAAGCCTGCTATTGGAAGTATTTAAATCAATTAACTTGTCTAAGAACTTAAATACTGAGTTCCTGTGTAACCTTTTCTCTTTTCAGATCTTGAAACTGTTTTGTTTCTTTTTGTTTGTTTGTTTGTTTTAAATGAACCTGGCTGTGTTGAACATCTGTTATATCCATCTGGTTATCTTTGCTTTAGATGACTCGACAAACGCTAAAACCGAGATAAATAAGAGACATTATAGATCGCCATCACTCGGTCATCTGATAAAGACCAAACAAACTATAACAGTAAAATCCAGTATTGTTATAGCAATAAGACAAGGAGTAATCACTAAACAGAAAATCACTCATCTTGAGAGAACTTGATCATCACAACAACCCCAAGCATAAAAAAAAAAGTGACATATTATTTAAAATTGTCACAGTCCTGGTTCAGTGACCGAGTGTTTTGTGTTATAATTAATCTTTGATTTCATCATGGTTTATCATTACTAGTCTTTTGGTTTATGATTCTGTATTTCTAACTCTATAGTTCTTCTTTGTTTTGTGGTTTCTAGTTCTTAGGTTTTGTTCCTGTGCCTCTTGTGTTTAGTGTAGGTTTAGTTCTATCTTCATGTTTATTTTCTTGTTCCTCAGTCAGTCGTGTCTCATGTTGTTACTCGTGTCCCTGTGCTTTGTGTGTTTCCTGTTTTATTCTGATAGTCCCTGTCCTGCGTGCAGTGTATCAAATTTTGCTTCCCCTTGTCTCGTTATGGTTGATTACTCCCAGCTGTGCTGTCCTGCTGTGTCTCATTCCCTCATTACTCCCGTGTGTATTTAAGCTGTGTGTTCTCCTCTGCCCTTTGTTGCGTTGTACCCTCAGTATGCTGTGTGGGGATGTCTCGTTTCTTTTTCCTATGTGCGCCTCATAGTTTTCTAGCTCTGTTTCCCAATTTAGTTCCTTAGCTTCCCAGTGTCTTTTTGTTTTGATTTTAGCTCGTATTTCTAGTTCCTCGCTTTCGGTTTTGTTTTCTGCATCTTTGCTGCTGCCACTTTTAGTTCACCCTTGCATTTATGAGTTCTGCATTTGGGTCCTACATCCTGCCTGCCACACAGCAAACCATGACACAAATGGTATTCATTTTACCGTTCTGTGTGCTCTCGGGGCTGCGCATCATACGGTGGTGTTTGTAAAGCAGCTGCATATATAAAATATTTCTGTTTTAGCAGATATTTCTTCAGCTACATCACATGTAAAGCATAATGTAAATAAAAGCATTTGTGAAAATATCAAACTTCCATCCCATTTGAAATCAAACCTCTGGACATAACCTACTTTGGTTCAGAATGAGTTGCCATGGTGATTTCACCTGACTGAAAGAGAACCACCTGTGGGACACTGAAAACTATGACCCAAAGCTCACTAACCCATTAATCTTGCTTTGTGATACCCCCCTCAGATCAAGTATACTCCACTTAAATGAATCCTTTGTGTGTCTCCACTATAGTACAGCCTGCAGTTGTCCAATATTCTTGTAGCATCCAGAGTGAACATGTCTGTTCTGGGTTCCAGGAGCAAATTATGGATGATAAAATTTAAGGCGCAAAAAAACCCCACAAAAAAAACACAATGTGAAGCTCAAAATGTCGGAATCGATGTTTCGTTTTTTTTGTTTTGTTTTTTTATATTCAGTTATGTTTATAGATCTGCTGGTTTGGTTGTGTTTTATTTCCCTTCGGGTTTAATTTCAATACCAAAGTTGCAATAACATATACCAACTGGGTAGCCTGATTTTTCACTCTTTGTGGTAACAGACTGTAGTGTACAGAGTGTTGTTGTCCTTGCTGTAAACAAAGGGAAGATTTTAAGGTTCATTTTTAGCAGCATTTTTAGCCTGAACAAGAGAAGCTAATCCCTGTATATGGAAAAACAGCAGCAATAAATAAGTAATTTTGTTTAAAATCATTAAATGGAAAAACTTTTAGGGATGTGTTGTTATTATAAAATAGCAGAATTACAGTGCTACGCATTTTCTGTATTTTTCTATATTATTTTTGTTTATTATATCACATTAGCTGAAAATATTTGCATGTTTGAGACTTCAAAAGCCCTTCATCTAAAGTCAAATATCATAGAATATTTTCAGAATTCAAATGTATTATTTTAAGTTTGTCAGTCAAAAAAAATCTGTTCTGTCAACTTTTGTCAGCCTTGCTGTACGGCTGTGAACAAGAGAGAGACAATGATATTGACATGGTCAGGATTTCCAAAACATAAGCAAGGAACACAATCGAATCCATATGGTGATTTCAAATTTCCGCTAAATTAAAGAATTACATGTTTCCTCATAGTCTAAATAATTCCTCATGCTTCAGAAGTTCGAAATCATTTAAAAAAGTAATGGGTAGCTAAAAAATTCATTTTCACAAAGCTAAAAATACGGCAGCTCATTAAAAGTGCATGTTTTCATATGAAAAGTTCATGTTTTCCCCAAACGGGGAAGACATACAGTAATATGCTTCACATACGATGACTGAAAATATCTGTAGCTTTGCTTTAACGCACTGACGTTACGCTCTTTGCGTCATCACACGTTTCATTATTTAGAACATCTGTGTGCCCAGTTATAACAGTTGCAGTGAATTCCAGTGACGGTTCAAAAAAACCCCTAAATTTAACCAGAACAACCATAAAAATATCGAAATTTCTCAGTCAAATCCCGCTTCTGTGCACTTGTCTTGTTCCAACCACTACAATCACATTTTCCACTTCTTTTTTTTTTTCTAGAACCGAGGACTTTGACATCCATATAACCTCATGGCATATGTTGTCATCCCAATGTGACAAAATCAAATCTGGCTGTATGAGACACTGAAATCACTACAGACAAGCTAAAGGCTTCCCTTAGACCTTGTTGCTCACGAGGTGAGCTCACCCATGGCTGCTACAGGCTGTAGGACGACACGCTTATTAGTCCGACGCTGCTTCTTTCAAACCTACAGTGCAGCAAGTCGCACTCCTGAGTCAGCGGAAGCAGTCACACTGTGTCCCTGCCGACTTATCTTACCCACTGGCACTGCCAGCTGCCAGAATTTAACAAGCAGACAGAGACAAGTTTGGATGTGGTTTGGGACCATTTACCCTCCTGGTGCTTTACACAACTAGGTCAGTGAGCTAAAGACTGCTAGAGCTCCTTCAGCAAATAACACACAGACCTTTGTCCCTGTGGAGGAAAGAATGACTGAATCCATCCAAATGCATGAAAACAAACTAGATGTAGTTTGTGTGTGTGTGTGTGTGTGTGTGTGTGTGTGTGTGTGTGTGTGTGTGTGTGTGTGTGTGTGTGTGTGTGTGTGTGTGTGTGTGTGTGTGTGTGTGTGTGTGTGTGTGTGTGTGTGTGTGTGTGTGTGTGTGTGTGTGTGGAGGACATAAAAATTTCATGCTAGTTTTTCATGTTCCTAGCAAGTAACTTGACCCCTTGAATGAAAATGACATGTTTTGATAAATTATAACAAGGTAACATGCCAGGCCAGAGGCTACAGTTCGGGGAAGGCCTCGTTACGGATCAGCAGCAGCTGAACCAGAGGGAACAAAACAAAGGGCAGGTGTGGCACAGGAGAGAGAGTGTATGGGTATATGTATATGTGTGGTCTGCATCCTGACCTTCAGAAAAATAATCTCCAGTAAGAAATTATGCTGAGATTTTAAAAGTACAATGGGTGGCAGAGGCTTCAGCTAGCATGTATTGGTCCCTGTTCTTGGAAACAGCTCCCAGTCTGTGTTTGAGAGACTGACCTCCATTCTACTTTCCTTCTTGACAAAATTTAGCTAGTTCAAGGCCACAGGACCATGTCTATCCCTTAATTATGCTTCTATTAGCTCACACTGCTTAATGACCAGCCATGATGCACTTGCACCTTCTGTTTAGTCCCCTCTCTTCAGCTCTCTATGCATTTATATGTCACTATTACATGCCATTAACCTTGTCTTTATTTTTTGTCCTGTAGTGCTGCTTTGACCCCTCTGTCTCCCCGTTCCTTTCTGTAGGTAAGCGTTTATTATGCTGGCTGTCATCTCTCTGTGCTCATCTTTGCTCCCCTTGTCTCCCAAAACCATCTGCTGCATTGGTTTTGTCCTTGTACCAAAAGAAGACAGAAATGCAAACAAAATCCAAAACCAAACACGCACAGCTTGGACCAAATGTTATGATTAACTTTGGGTTAGTCAAAGTCAGCTTTATTGTCAAAAACCATATCAGGAATTTGAAATTGCAATGCCCCCACGGCCCTCAGTGTACACTAAAACAATATAAAAATAACACTAAAATAAAAGTCTTATATACAACATGATGCACTACAATACAAACTTACATAAACAACAGTGTCCAACACAATCAGAGTGCTTGTGGGCAAGAGTTCGTGTGCAAGTAGGGGTGGGGGGGCAGTCAGTGAAAAGGCAATGGTGGAGGTTTGTATGTTTTGTATGTGTTGAGGGGTGGGGGGTTCAGAGGGAAGAGGTGAATGCAGGTTTGGAGTTTGTGTGTGAGAGTCGAGGGGGACAGAGCAGGGAGTGAATTCAGCATCCTGACAGCCTGATGGACAAAGCGGTCTCTCAGTCTGCTGCCATCAGGAAGCAGACTAAAGAGCCTCTGGGCTAGAACCAGCAAACTGACAAAGCTGTTGGACGGATGAGTGGAGTTACCTATAATGCAGAGGGCTTTTTGGGTGAGGCGGGTGCCGTAGATGTCCTGGCCATCACTGGCCAGTAGAGATCTTCTGAGATGTGCACACCCAGGAACTTGGTGCTGCTTACTCTCTCTACAGCAGCACCATTGATGGTTAGTGGGGTGTGAGTTCTCCTGAAGTCTATGGTGATCTCCTTAGTCTTCTCTACATTCAGGGACAGGTTGCTGCACCACTTGGCCAGATGTTTAACTTCACTCTTGTAGTAGGTCTCATCTGAAAACATGGTCCAAAATGTTTCCCCGTGCAGGAAATTTAATGTGTTTATGCAGTTTGGGAAGCACAGTCTTTGGGTCCGCATGAGTGATATCACCCGCTAGGACGAGAAAAGCATCTGGGTGGGCTGTCTGCTGCTCACTGACATGCTGATACAGTTCAGCCGTTTGTTGCTGTCTATATCCCTCCCTGCTCCAATAACAACAACAACAACAGGAGTGAGGCACTGAATGAAAATTCCCTCAGTATCTAGAACAGTCTGCACTTGATGATCATAAGCTCCAGCAGAAGTGAACAGTGTTTCTGTTTGCATCAACGATACCTGGTGTTGTGACACTGTTGTGGCTTGCAGAGTTCCCCTCCCGGAGTCTTACCCCCTTCGGTGAGAGCTCTGTCTGCATGTTAGCCAGTTAAGTCGAATGGCGCTGTCGGGAATGTTATTGTTAAGCCATGTTTCCAGAAACACAGAGACAGAACATTCACTCATTGACTTCAAAGGGTACCGAAGTAAGTGTACATGATCCAGCTTGTTGCCCAGGGAGCGCACGTTCGAGAGTACGATGGTGGAGATGACGGGTTTGTGTGGATTAGCCACTAGCCTACTCCGATACCTTCCCGCTTACCCCTCTTCTGCTTCCTCTTGCACTGCCTGATCTAGTAGCAAGGGTCACTATGCCAAAGCAGGGTGTGAAAAATGAAGTAGACTTACTGCTTCCATGGGAATTCCTGTAAGAGGGAAATTAGCTACCAGTGCAGCTAATCAAACACTGATGAACTAATTATCAGTTGTGAGCACTTATATAAAAAGGACTTTTTGTCAGTTTGCTGACGTCTTCCTTCCTTGGCATTGTGGTAACAGAGATCTCAATGTTCCAGATCAGCAGTGATCTTAAAGAAGTAAATGCTGCTGTCCATCAATCTAGGAAATGTTAGGTCATTTCCAAACAATTTGAAGTCCATCACTTTACAGGAAGAGATTATTCACAAGTGACTCCTGGAAGTTTTGCCAGGAGAAAGGCTCTTCTCTCTAAACATCAAATCAAAATGTATTTCTATAGCACATATTAATAAACAACGGAGTTGACCAAAGTGCTTCACAGTCAGACAGAGCAATAGCATGAGACACATAAAACAAAACTGTTAAGAAGGAACAGAAGAAACGATAAGTGACAACAAAACAAGCCAGATAATAGTCAACTAGTTTGAATCAAAAGCCAAAGTAAAAAAATAAGTTTTAAGACGCAATTTAAAGGACTGGATAGACTCAGAGGTACAAATATGAGCAGGGAGGTTATTCCAGAATCTAGGTCCTACGGTTGCAAAGGCTTGATCACCTCTGGACTTCAGTCGAGACCTCGGTTGTGTTAGGAGCATCTGATTGGAAGATCTTAGTGCTCTATTGGGATTGTACAAATGGAGGAGTTCGGATAGATAGCTGGGCGCTAAATTGTTTGGAATTGGAAAAGTAAACAAAAGAATTTGAAAATATATAGCAACCTGCCACTTATCCAAGATAAGTGGATCCAAGATGGCGCCAGTGTGCACGGCAAGACTTCTCTGCCTGCCTGCCTGCCTGCACTAAACATGGCTTAGGTTTGCAAACCTTTCTGGAACAATGTCCATACACATACTGGACATAATGCACTGTGCTACGTTTGGCAAACATTGAACACATGTCAGCACAAATGCCACATACCAACTGTCAGCACAGTGTTGGAGGGGTGATGATTTGGGCTTGTTTTCTAGTCACAGTTCACAGCCAGCTCAAAGTATTCTAGAGTCAAAAGTGAAGCCATCTGTCTGACAGCTTGGCCCAAAAAGGATCATGTAACACGTCAATGATCCTAAAACACCAATAAATCTGTAACACAATGACTGAAAAAGGAAAAGTGTTGCAATGGCCCAGTCAAAGCCCTGACCTCAATTTGACTGAAATGCTGTGGCGCTGTGCATAACTGAACGGCTGCAAACCCCAACGAACTGAAGCAACACTGTGAAGAAGCATGGACCAAAAGTCCTCCACAATGAAGTGAGAGACTGATAAAGTCACACGGAAAACAGTTACTTCAAGTTTTTGCTGCTAGAGGTGGTTCTAAGAGGTAAAGGACGCTGAGGGATACTTAGGTTTTCCCACACTGCTCCTGTATTGTGGCTTTGTAAAATAAGTCATATTTCATATTTTGTCATTCATCTGGTTGTATTTACCTAATCATTTTTAATATGTCTTATTTTATCCTGATATGTAAATGCTTAGAACCAAAAGAAACCTTATTTGAAGGACTTTTAGTTTCTTTAATTTTCATAGTGAAAAAAGTAACCACTGACAACGGCTACGTGGACACAAACCCACAACAAACCAGCTTATCTCATGGCATTAAAAGTCATGTAGACGTGAATTCACTGCTGACTGAAATGTGCTTTATACCAGCAGGAAAACTGTCAAATTTCACTAGATCACCAAACCTTCCATTTTAATTAGTGTGACACCCACTGGTGTCACTAAAAACACACACTTTAATGAACTTCCTGCTGTTGTAAGAAAATACTGAAGCATACTTACTGTACAAGACATGGAACTGCTGCTGAATGACTTCTTTGTGTCGCTTGAGCTTCCGATAGACTGCAGCACCGATTTAAAAGCTTCTGATACTTTTCTTTTAATTCTTTGGTGACATATCACTCAAAATAAATCATTTCCAATTGTGTTTTGCAGAAATATCAAGAAAAACCCTCATTGTTATATGAAAATTAAAAAAAGATATCGAAAAGCAACAGCGACAAAGCTTGCTGTATCACACAAAAGGCCTCATCTCAGGTTTCTTTCAAACAGCTTGACAATTTTTAACCGAGGACACAGACAGCATGACACTTTGGCTGCTGTGACAAATGCTTCAGGTTAAATGCTCCTTCTCTCACCTGAACTGGACTGCAGCATGCCAATATGGCCCAGTTTCTTTCAAACTGCTAAGCCATTTTTAACAGAGACAAGTCTCTCACTCCCAACTAAGAGGCTGGAAAAATGAGGCCAAAAACTGCAGTTCCTGTAAGCGCCACTTGAAGTGGGTTTCCCAGTCTGTGGATATTTCTCCTTTCCAAACTGTAACCAGCTAGCTAGGCCTCTAGGCCACTCCTCTACTAACTGAGGTCACTGAATTGGATCTCTCCATCTTATTGTGGCAGCACGAGGTGGTGGAGAATGGATACGGAAAGAGCAAACAACCAGTAATGTCAGTGGCACGGCAATTGGAAGCTTAAAGCTCTCACAATTTAATGGAAACCCGACAACGCCACCCTGGGAATTTCACCCAGAGGAATGCTGAGTTGAGGTTATGTTCATTATCAAGAAGTCACTTAGGTCAGTTATACTTAGGACACAGACATGGTAATAAGTGGTTGTTTTTTTTTATATTGAGCCAACTATTTAAAATAGCACATAAAGAGCCAATGAAAAAGTTGCACATGTTGCACTAAAATTCAGAGCTGTGGTGGGTGAATGAGATGCCAGATAAGGACTAGTGATATATCGGTCGCGAACGAAACGGCTCTTAGAGCCGGATCTTTGAAGTGAATGACGCGAGCCGTGGGGTTTCTTTCTTTCTCTCACCCTCTCTCCCACTTTTGTTCCGCTTCACTCCGCACACGAGCCTTGTGCTTTGCGCTGGTTAGAGGGGGGAGGGGCGGTAGTTACACTGGCAGTAGCACAGGAACAGAGCCGGAGGGAGAGACGGAGAATGAGAGCCAGGGACAACAACGTCACATTAGAAAGGTATAGTAATCCTCCACAACTATTTTCAGTTGCGGATGATAAAGGATTCAGAAAGTTTATTCATGCAGGCCCATATGACAGAGAATATGCATCTTCTTTTTCATATTTTAATTTATATTTAATTGTGTTGTGGTTTGCAGTGTTTTGTGTTGTTTCACTTTAAATTTGTTTAAAAGGAAAAAGCTGAAAATTTAAATAGTTAAAAGTTGAAATGTGAATATTTGGTTTTTGTATTATATGATTTATTTATTACATTTTATGTGGAGTGAATAAATAAAAATATATTTAAGGTGGCCCCTAGAGGCAAAGCACGTACGAACTCCGAAGCACGTACAAAAGACAACAGAAGTGCTCCAGGATGCTAGGTGCAGTGTTGAGCTTTTGTTACCTAGTGGCTACACAAGCCAGGAAGTACCAATGACCGGATTTGGTGTGTGGTAGTAACAGATAAATGAAAATGTTTTTTTAAATTATTTGAATATATATGAGTGCTTGTGTATAAATACACAAACAATACACATATGCTTTCAGTTGTGTAATTTCAGTGATCTAGGTAGCTCTGTCTTGGAAGTTCAGTTAACGCTAGAAATGTGTTTTGGCGTTTGTACGTGCTTTGTCTCTAGGGGCCACCGCATATATTTATATATGAACATATATAAATAAAACCACTTTTTTTTTTTTTTTTACATTACTAATTCCTTTTGTGCATAATTTTATATTATCGTTAATAATAAATTAATTAAAGCAACAAAACAACCTGAAGAGCCAGTTGGGAGCCGAAAGAGCCGGTTCTTTAAAAAGAGCCGGAAATCCCATCACTAATAAGGACAGGTCCAGAAAAAAAATCATCAATGCATACATGCAGCTCACCTTCTCACTCACTCACTCACTCACTCACTCACTCACTCACTCTATGGTGCAGCTCAAAGGGTGGATGGCACACGTAAGGTTCCACCACGAAGGCTCCCCAGTCACCTCCACTTCAGGCCTTCTGTGTCTGAATAAAAGAAAAGTTGTAATGTACTCCAACAAAAAAAAACTAACTACACCCTCTGTGGTGTACAGCAGAAACACACTGGTGATCCCCAGCTAGAAAAGGGGCCTAGAGGTCTGAACACTCTCACTGCACTGCACAACTTAGACAAAAAACTGTTAAGTTTGGTTCATCCTAAAGACAAAACTCCCAAACACAATGTAGTATGAGTGTTCAGAATCAGAATCAGACAGACTTTATTTGTCCCCAAGGGGCAATTAAGATACACCAGAGCAGCATGGCGTTAGACATAAGGACAGGACATAAACGGGCAATAAGAATGAGATAATAAATACAGAATATACAGTATATACACAGTTTTAAAATTAAAGTGACTGAATAAGTGAATAAGTAACTGTAAGTGAATAAAGTGAATAAGGTGTCTGTGGTATAAAAAAAAGAGTATAGAGTAGTATAGTGTTTGTCAGGAAAAACTCAGGAGAGTCTTCTCCAAGCATGACATCCCAGTGTACTTCAGTCCCAGCCAACCTGCTACATAAGGGATGACAATTTTGGTCTGTTTGTCCTTGTTTTGAGGCTTTCTGAAAATAGTGAGGTGTCACCAAAAAAAGAGCGACTTACCCTAAAGTAATTCCACAACTGGCTCCCAGTTTGTTTGTATTTTCTTTCTTTTTAATAACCCTCCTGACTCTATTTTAGGATATGAATTGAAAGGAAAAACCTCATTCTTGTTTCATCTGCTGCCACTGGTTAATGTTGTGATACAGTTACCATGCAGCACTGTAGCACAGAGCTGTGTAGACAGTTCTTTTCAGTTTATTATGAAGATCATGTCAGTTTCTTTCTTTTTTTTTTCTCTTTTTGTCAAAAATTTTGATTTTTGACAAAAAGAAACGAACAGAATCTCACCAACCTAATCCCCCGACCAAGAAGGTCACCGAGATTAAAATAAAAATCTTTTGCTCGTTGCCAGGCAACAGTAGAACCCAGTGACACTATGTTATGAAGATTGTAGTTCTGTAATTGCCACTAGATGGGTGTTATCAAAATTTGCCAATAGAACTGTCCGATATCGTTTTAAAATGGCAAACTATTGTCCAGAATCTTGTTCAGTATTCCATAAAATGTAATGAAATTATGAATCAAGGGGACTGTTAAATTTTAAAAAATATACATAAATAAACTAAGCATAAAGAAAAACAGCAAAAAAGTGATGACAAACCCATCAGTCCAGCATTATCCTAACATGAACTTCAAACTAATCCATAAAACTGAGGGATTTACTTCTTGGGGGAGATTATGAGACTTTGTCATATAATTTAAATTAATCCATGTCATCCATGCAATTCAGTTTCACTTCGGTACACTTGAGGAAGCAGGACACAGTCAAAATTGCCATTTCATGTTGCTTCTAGCTGAGCTGTTTTAGTTTGTTGGCAGTAACTTTGAACTATTTGGTCACTGTCTCTGTACTGCTGCTACTTTGTAGATCTAATACTTGCATGACTTTTTACTTATGATTTATGACATCCTAACAATGTGTATCTTGCAAATAAGTGAGATATTGGGGGGTTTTTTGTTTTGTTTTCCCTGTGTTGAATTTCAAAGTGCTGATCAAAGCAAAGAGACTTTTCACTAAATTAAATGGAGAGAGAGAGAGGAAAAAAACCTGTCAGCATCCACAGCTGGAGCTCTTTATTGATTTTCATAGCTCGTGTTTCAGGCTCATTACTCATAGAGCTACAGTAAAACTGCAGCAGGAAACTTCAGAGGAGATGCTGCTGCCCACATGAAATTGCCAAAAGCACCAGAGGAAAGCACCAAATCCCAAACCTAATTGAGGGCTGATCAGTTTCAATTACAAAGGTTTTCCATTCAGTGTGGCTATGCCACTGTGAATGCTACTAATGGCGGGAGAGATGCCCACTCACGCCCACTCACAATATGTTATTGTGCCATTTTTACACAGAGTGGACTAGAGATAAAAAAAACAAAAAAAAACAACAACAACAACAACTGAAGCTGTGAAGAACCATTGCCAAGTTAGATGTTCAATCCACAGTTGGACAAATGGAGGTTCTCTGTCTTTTTTCCTCATTGATTCCTGTAATTATTGCTTTGGCTTATTGCTGTTTATTTGGCTTGTAAGACGGTTGGCGATGTCTTTGGGTAAAATGGAATTCATCCTTGAAATTTAATTGAATTTGCTGGATGACTGACATCGTAAGCAACTTTTACTCATACCCACCCGCTCAGCTGAGTTTGGACTGCTTTCTCCAGTTTGGCCAAGAGACGTTGCCTCAAATGATGGATTTTAAAACTTCAGGATCTCGTTCGCTAATGAGGGGAAGGTGGCACGTGAGACTAGTGCGGTGTCAGCAGCAATGTAGATGCCTTACCTGACCATCACGGTGAAGAGAGAGCTGAGCCAGAAGGCGAAGCTTTTGATTTGCCAGTCAATCTACTTTCCAGTCCTCACCTGATTTATCGGGCAGTGACTGAAAGAATGAGGCGAACTGGTTCCTACGTAAGACAGCTGGGCTCAATCTTAGAGATACTGAAAGGAGCTCAGACATCTCTGTTGGTATTATGCAGCACTATGGTGACAGCGTGTTTTAGCACAAAGTTTGACAGACATAAATCCTTGCTGAGCTTGCTGAGAAATCTCAACCTCAAGCTGAAATTTCCCATACATATGAGTTCATAAATTCACTTTTTTTTTTCCAGTTTTCAAGACATCATGTTGGAAATGTAGCCTTCTTCCCATTATTATTAAATTAAATCACTTTTTTGCACATCATCAGCTAAAGTGTCATGCTGTGTCCACTGCCTCCTGCTGTCCCATTACCTTGCCTGTGCAATTGTAGTTTAATCTATCAGTGAAGAGAATTTCAGCAGTAGTAACATGGAAGACACAAGCAAAAATCCTGTTCTTAATGTTCCTGAGCTGGAGCTGCTGTGACAAACACTTCAGGGTAAACGTTCCTTCTCACTTGAAACTTTACTGGACTGTTAGTATGACAGGTAGTGATCAGGGAGACAATATACAGTCTGTGCAAACTTTGTATGTCTTTAAGGGCATGCATGGAGTGGATTTCATTTGTAGTTTGTTTTTACAGTGGCTTGCAAAAGTATTCGGCCCCCTTGAACTTTTCCACATTTTGTCACATTACAGCCACAAACATGGATCAATTTTATTGGAATTCCAGGTGAAAGACCAATACAAAGTGGTGTACACGTGAGAAGTGGAGCGAAAATCATACATGATTCCAAACATTTTTTACAAATAAATAACTGCAAAGTGGGGTGTGCGTAATTATTCAGCCCCCTGATTCAATACTTTGTAGAACCACCTTTTGCTGCAATTACAGCTGCCAGTCTTTTAGGGTATGCAAATACTTTTGCAAGCCACTGTAAATGCTTTCAGAAACACAGATGGATGCAGGGGTATCAAATGAATGATCCATCTGTGTGCAGCTGACGTGGACGGACACAACCTTGTGCTCTGGAGAGTGCAACTGAAAAAGGAATAATGAGTTTGACTTGGACATTTAACTATAAATATAAATAAATAAAGAACAGTGTTTACTTTGAATGCTCTGAGCATTCGAGGCTCAAAATGTTCCCGAGCAACAGAAATCATATGATAGGCAACACAACACATTAGAAATTGATTAGATTTCATCTTATTTAGAGAAGAAAGTTTCAGGGTCTCGGTTTTGTACATGTCAGCCATTTGGCAAGGTTCACAGAGAAATTTGATGAAATTGAATCATCAAAAGTTTGTTTTTACTGTATAAAAGCTGTGCACTGTATTTAAGAAAAATAATTATGTACTACTGCATGCAGCTTGCACATAATTGGACACACTACTCTGCCACAGCATTGTACTTGAACTTTGATCCATGAGAAAATTTGGAATAAAATACAAAAACATGGAGTTTAGAATGGGTGTACCATTACCTTGGAGCCATTTGTTAAGTTTACTAGACATACTGGAGGTCAGCCCAGAGAGATCTGCAGCACTTAATCTCTTGGGGGGTTTTTTCCCCCCCTTTCTTTTTCTTTTGTATTACTCATGGAGTACTTTTATACTTTTGGATGCCCTCATATAGCTGTTATTAAAAGAATAAGAATATCTTTATTGATCCCAAAGGGAAATGCTATTTGGATGAGAATTATGAAGCCTGGTGTCTGGTTGGTTAGGGTAATGCAAGGCCCTCACCCCTAACCAGACAGCTGCCCCTCCCAGGGTCTGATTCTGTTGGTGATTTCTTCCTCTTAAAGGGGAGATTTTCCTTGCCACTGTCACCAAGTGCTTGCTCATGGGGGTCATCTGATTATGGGGGTTTTTCTCTGTATTATTGTAAGGTCTTTACCTTACAATACAAAGTGCCCCGAGGTGACTGTAGTTGTGATTTGTTGCTATAAAAATAAAATACAATTGAACTGAACTGATTTATCTCCATCTGCGATGTTTTTTTCTGGGTTCAGGATGTGCTGAAAAACAAGCCAGTATCTCTACCCACCAGTGTCTCTCTGTATCTGATTAAGTAATAATATCAGTATGCTCTGAATGTTGCTCAGGGCAGGTACACTAACAGGCTGTCCAGGCACATAATAGACTACTCTCTGGGGATGATAAAAACCTATTTCTGTCCCATCTTTTTGAATTTTGAGATATAAGCTGCACTTTTCTACCTTTTCTCTGTTGTACCATCCTTCAGTCTTTGCCAATACAGCATGATGAAGAAGATGCTGAAGGAGGAGATGAGGCAACCTGAAAAGTCTGAAACTGGAAGTCAACTCAGCCAACTGAAGTTCCCAGAAACTGCAGGTCTAATTAAAAAATAATTACTAATTAAAAATTACGTGGTTTGATACCTGGGTGCACCAGTCTGAGCAATTCTTAGACAACATACAAACCCCAAGTTGGTCTCTGTGTGTGAATGTTAGAAACCACTTAAGTATAAAAAAGTGCTTGTATGAATGGGTGAATGAGGCATGTTGTATAAAGTGTTTGGAGTGCTCAGGTAGAGTAGAAAAGTGCTGTATAAGAACCAGTCCATATACCATTTAACTTTACAAGAGCTGAAGTTATTGGATTACTGTACAGGTATACAGGTCCTTGCAGTTCTCATACGAGTGTTGCAAGGTCAAAAAGGTGTTGCAGTTTTCCCTCAAACCAGAGTAGCCCACTAATGGCAAAGGTACCAGCACTGGAGAGAAAAGGTAGTTCCCAGGGTTTTAAAGATCTTTAGATACGATCTATTGTTCAGAACTGTTTTAAAGATAATGTAGCTCCTGGGAAGCAAAATTTGAAGAAAAGAGAGGCAATGCAAGACTTTTGCTGTATGTTACAGAATTGTTTTGATAACTTTTATTTTTACTGTTGACTTAGGACCACAGTAATGAGAAGAAAAATGCTGACAGTGTTGAGAAGAGGGGAAAAAAAGGCATACTTGTGGCGGGGCGTGGTTTGCGGTGCCGCTGAAGGGGAGGCGGGCACACCAGAGCGGCATCTGCAATCACGCTGCATAAAATGGGAACTGGGTCCTATCATCTTGTTGTTGTTGGTATGTCCAGCAGTGAGCTGCAAAGCCTCGGCCATGTGTTTGTAACAGCAACCAGTGAATAAAAGAAAGACTCTGCAAAGCATGGATATGTCGTTGGGTCTGCCGTGGTTCTTTCACAATAGTTTGCTGGGCTGGTTAGACACAAGTTACTGCGTCAGCGGTGACTTTCTAGATGTACCAAAGGAAACCAATAAATGCAGATGGAAATATGGTCAAACAGTAAAGCCTGTGGTAGCTGGAAAGGCCATGAGAGACCAGGTTTCCGCTGTCATCACTCAAATGTTATTTTCACTGCCGAAGCTATAATAAAGCAGACACACACTCTCCAGTTGACTAAACAAAAAGCATGAAATAGGTATAAATTAACAGTTGAATAAAACAAACAAGTTAAAAGTTAAATGATGCATCCAGCAGTTTCATAAATGTGTTTTCCTGCCTCTCCCTCGTACCCAAAAAGCTTGTAGCTGATCAAACCACTTTTTTGTTTTCTGTCTGTTTTGGATAGTTTAGGACCGAGTCCTTCCCTTTCATCTATTTCTTAATAGTGTTCATTCTGAATTACTGGACCACTAACAGCAGGAGTTTAAATTACAACAGTCTCCCAGCTAATAAAGAGAGAAGTATTGGTAGGGTGATGGATAGCTTGCTGCTTAGTGGCATATCCATCACCTCACAGCCTTTCCACGAGGCTGCTTTTGCCTCCCTTTCCTTGGGGGTGACCTATGTTCTTAGATTTAGATCCTGCAAATTAGATAAGAGAAGTTTGTGTTATGTTGTTGGAAAGTAGGAGTAGTAGGAGTTCATGCTTTTCGGTCTTCCAGGATATATAATTTCCCACATGTTCATCAGACATTAAAAACACCATGTAAGCTGCGTTTCCCCTGGTTAAGCCAGGTTAATAAATTTACATTGCTGAGAGCAGAGTACTGTGGGTCAGAATGGTCAGAAAAGCATTTGGTGGGATAGAAAAGCTTCATTTTCTATCCCACCACAAAAGTTCTGTGACAGATCATCCTGATATGTTTGGCTTCCTGTATTGAGAGACCATGTATTTAGGCAGGTTTCTGCCCCACCATATTGAATGTCACCCTGGATATTAAGGAACACCTCATGTCACATACGCTAACTGCTAATTATTTTTCATTTGTAACCTAGGCCAGTAGTCTCATTGTTTTTTGTTTTTTTTAAATCAGGGAACCAACTACTAACCAGACCCCCTGAGGTAAAAGTCACACACATCAGTTTCTATCTGCTTTAGACATTGACCTGAAATGTGAATTTATCTGGTGGCGGCTCTGAGACACCAAGATTCTACCTCAGCAGTCCATTTCAGCTATACTGATTCCAGTGCAAAGGAGCTAAAGGGAGGGCAGCAGGTCAAAGCATCTTCAGCAGGCTGACTGAACAAATTCACTGAATAAAAATAGTTTTCATGCAGGGTTAGATATACTAGATAAAAAAACATTAAAGGCTTCATTTGAAGGCACAAAGGGTAAGACAGAGTGTCCTCTTCTTGTTAGGTTGTCTCCTTCCAAACATGCACAACAACCTACAGCTGCAACAAAACAAGGCAAAAGGTCCTGTTTGCCACCATGTGTTTGATTTGTCTGTGTTAGGCTACTGTAGAAACATGGCTGTGCTACATTGTGTGGTTAAACAGCTGTCTCTGGAGATTATGCTTCAGTAGGAATGCTTAGTGGAGAGGATTTAAGCTTCAGTGGTAATTTTAAGACCATCCAGTGACATAAAACATGATGACAAGCTACAGATTGTATGTTGTGTTGTGGTTTCTGCACTGCTAATTAAAAAAAAAAATCTATATGTAATTAAGTAAAATAAACTTGCAGCTTATGTCGATTTCACATCTTTAAAAGGATTGCACAGAATGAAATGATCCAAAACATTTAAAACATCAGATTCTCTAGAATATCATTGTGAAGTACCCATTCTAATATTTAAATGCTTTTATTACTTATATTGCCCTACTCGACCTTTTAATGGCATGCTAAATCAACAATTAATTAACTGATTAAAAATGAATAAATACATAAATAAAAATGAAACCAAAACCATTGTATGAATAACAAAGAAAGGTGAGAATTTCATGTGCTTTTAAAGCTATTCCAGATGAGAGACATCTAAAACTTTAATGAACAATTTTTACATGCAACACTGCCTTGTTTGGTTTTAGGTTTTGTTTTGTTTTTTTGTGCACAGACATTGTTTTCTAGGCGAGAATAAATCGGAGGCAAAAAGCCATTTAAGGCAAGGGCAGAAGTCTGAAGAAGTTAGATGGCAAAAACTTTGCTTTTAAAAACTTCACACCATCTGATCTGATGCAGCAGCACACAGATGTGAACACAGACCGGGTGAAACACGCAACACAGCAGGCTCACACCTTTACTGCCTCCGAGTCTCAAAGCAGCTGAATAAATGGAACAATAACAGGGCAAGAACAGCCTGCCGACAGAAAAGTTTAAACCGGGGAGCCTGTGGTTCTTTGCTATAAAGCAGACGGTAGCATAAATTGAAGAGAGACCTGCAAATTTAATCTGGGATGAAGCCGCCTTTAAAACCCAGCGCCGCCTCATTGAGGCACCAATGTGGTTGCGACATATGACACACAATGGAACACATTGCAGTAAGCCCCCTCACAGACTTATGGATGGGAAATAAACTGCAGTGAGTTTCTGTCAGGAAAATGAAGGTCAGCCACACTTTGTGTCCATCACATTGAAAATTACATCTAGGTTACTTCTTTCATCTGCTGACCCCAAGCAGTTATGTTCCCTTGATCTACACATGTGGTGTACACACGTTTTGGCTGTTTACTACATGAATGATATTCAGTACTGTTGTTTGATGCGACCTCTGAACTAAAACTAGAACTACCCTCTTGTCTATGTGCATCAGCCAAAAAAGACCCACTTTCAAAAGTTTAGGAGACTAAACCGAGACTCATTTAGATAACTGCTGTTATTCTAAGAGTGACTGGATTAAAAATAAAATCCATCGCTGAGCATCTTTCGTTCATGCTTTTGGATTATGTTTATTGCTCCTGCCATTTCTTCAGTTTTTAATTTTAATTACTTTCCTTGTCTTGACCTTTAATACTTCCAGTCTTTCCTCAGTTTCCATCCAATTTTTGGCCTCATGATGTCAAATCAGCTTAGACTCATGTGCATATAAGTACTTCTGGGTTTTCTTTCTTTGTACAACTCTGTAAAGTGTGCAGTCTCTACCTGTTTAAGGTTACTTTTCCTGGTATATTTCTGCTTCCTTTGTGGTTTTCCTGTCCTGTATTGTTCTGTCTGTGCTTTGTTTGCTCAGCCTATATTTTTATATCATCTCACTGTAGGGAAAACTTGCATCTTGCGTTCATATAGGCTGTATATTAAAATGAACATAGTTATTGTTATGTCTGTGTTTACTGACATCCTGTTCTTCTGTTATACACAGCTCTGCATTTAAGTAAGAGTTATTATTAATTTCTGTCTCTACCACACAATGTCTTTTGCTCTGTTTCCCTACCCTCACCCCAACCGCATGGCAGAAGGCTGCCTCCCTTGCTTCTTCCTATTATAAGGGAGTTTTTCCTTCCTACAGAGAGTAGGAAGGAAAAACTCCCTTATAATAGGAACAGGGGGGTTGTCTGATTGTTGGGCTCTCTCTGTATTATTGTAGGTCTTTACCTTGAAATATTAAGTGCTTTTAGGCAGCTGTTGCTGTGCATTTGCGCTATATGAATAAAATTGAAATGAATTGAAATTGTGACACTCTAAAATGGTTTTTACCATTGCCTTGTTCGTCCTCTGTGAATACATGTAACAAGAGCAGGGCAGAGCTCTACAGCATTTTACAACTTTTTATGTACGTATGATAGCATTTGCACCTCTGGAGTTTCTAAATGTTTGTGACTGAGCTTATGTTAGCTCATAATTCACCCTTTTTGTCCAAATCTGGTATCCTCTGTTTGCAAAAATAACCCAACCTGGCGGTGTCCAAAATGCTAATGTCTTTGCTTAAAACTCTGGTGTGCGAGACCACTCAGTGATGTCACAATGTTGGCTACATCCATCTTTTAAATACAGTCTATGGGAATAACCCAGCAGCGAAGCTTTATAGTACATCTTTTTGTTTGTTTGTTTTTCGCACACTAATTAGTGTATTAATAATTCAGCGAACCATTCAAGAGTCATAGCACTGGCCTTTCCATAATCTTCGTCAGATCATAATTGCTATGTATGGATACTGCAGTCAGAAGTTGCAAAAAAGCACACAAAAAACCCTCTGTATTGGATGAATGTTGTCACTGAACAATAAGCAAGGCCTTGTAGAATCGTTGAGTATGTAATTTTCTCGTCTAATAATAGTTTTTTTATTGAAACAAAGTGTTAGAGTGCTCTTGCTCTGAATGAAGATATTTCCACTGGAAGGACACTTTCTTTTCTTCAGGTGACATTCTCTCTGAGTAAACATGATAATGAAATGCAGAGCAAACACTGAAAACAACAAAGTGTGGAATTACTAAAAGCCTTTAAAAAAGTAATTTTACTTGGTTGTGGTGCTCATATATCCACAAGCTATGACTTATTCTCATTGGTGAATTACTCTCCAATCACGTGCACACGGCATGTAATCATAAATTCAACTGCCATTTGTCTTGGGGCAGCAAAGTCTAAACCAAGGGTTCTCAAAGTTCTGCCCGCGGGTGCGATTTGGCAGGAAAAATGAACAATTGTACATTTTCCTATTTCCTTTATTCACTTCATCTTTCCTTTCAGCTTCACTATGATAAAGCAGCTCACAATGACATCATGAGTGCATTTCTCTTCAACTCTTTTATTCTCCCAACACTGAAAGTATTTCCACTAAAAAAAATATGACAACGCCAACATTCAGCACCACGCCAAAGTAACACATCACAATCACTAAATATGTTATGTATATTATTCTTGTGCAGCCCTCGTTAATATCTTGAACATCTGGTCTAAACTTAGCTCAAAAATCACATGTAATGTTTCCTCAACTCTACAGTGCTGGTGTGATATCGATGTGAAGCATGTTGCAAAGTCTGGCAAATGAGCAGTTTAAACATCTGTGTAGATTTTTGAAAGCACAGTTGAACCACATTTCCCCCTCGACCAGATGGTTTCGAATTTCCATTCAACTGCTCCCAAACACGACAGGTGCAGAAGCACCTTCATTCTGCAGGGAAAAGGATTAGAACAGTCAGCCTCACAAAGAAAACGTGCCTGCTCATTGAAAAGGCTTGCAGATTGTTGGTATTTTATCTGTTCTGCTTCCAATCTCATTTGGCCGTATTGATTCAGACTGGTGGTGGTAAGTATTTTGTTATCAAAATAGTTTAATATTGTGGCACTGGAAGATTATAGCTTTGTTTGGAGAAATGGGACAATCCTTTCCGCACAAACGTTCTTAACGAGCAGTAGGTTGGCTGGAAAATAAAGAAAATACAGATACAGGCTGTGATTGCATGGCTATACATCAGCGGAGGATTGGAGAGGATCCCAAGGAAAACAAAAACCTAAGAGCACTTTTTCTTCCCAGTGTCCTGCTGTCAGTCAGGATTCAGGGACCCTGTGGAGAAGCTTGTTTAGAGCTCTAGAGTGTTTCCTGAGCAAATGATGGTGGACGCAATGTAATAAAGAAAAATAAATCCTGGAGCCCTCTGCTGCTTTGCTCTCCTACTCCGTCTCCTCCACGCTCTACTTCTTCCTCCTTCTCTTTAACTTTTATTCTGTGTCCATCCTGCTCTTCTTTTATTCATCATCCCTTTTCAAAGCTCTTTGTCTTTCCTACCGTACGGTGGGCTGTGGTGTGTTTCTGCTCTCAGAGCCCTCTCTGGCTTTCAGTTATCAGTCTGTGCTATACAAATACAGGCCATCAGTCATTTATTCTCTAATCTCTCCATCCAGGAGCAGCCTTGGTCTGACTCCATATGGCAGAGAGCAGAGGCAGCAGATGGCCTTTTATCAGAAAACAGAGACTGACCAGGTTACATGCACAAAAAAGCACATCTTTAAATGCAAAACCCAGAGAAGCACACACAGACAAACATGTGCAGGTACGGGCACAGATCAGCTGTTCATGCAGAGTTGCCAATGCACAAACAGCTGAAATTTGTAGCCTATTCTCTTTTCCAGTGTCAGTCTCAAAAGTAGGCACAAGGCATCTGGTCCAACAGAGTGCAATCAATCCCAAAGGGTCTACTATAACATAAGAATAATGGCTTTTAATGAGGTGTGTTGAATTTAAAGCCAAACTTTATGTCACAAAGGTAGCTCTGTTTTGACCTAGCTACATAACCTGGCTCTGTTCAAAGTTCGGGTTTAAAATAATCTGTAAGCTCCACGTGTTTACTGATTCTTTTGATGACAGTGCACTCAAATATCACTATAGAGCCACAGCAGGGAGAAGATATGGTATAATATATACACAGTCTGTGCAGATTCACTTTAGTAACTCAGCCAAATAAAGCTGGGCAGTAAAGTTACAGCAACAGGGGATGAACATGTATTCAGTTCATGATGCAGAAAATGTTTAAATATGCTTTTATGTTTAGTCCTGATATTTCAGCAAAATGAACATAAATGGGACAAACTGATTATTATTTACTGATGTTAGAAATACAGGGCAGCACTGAGACAGAAAGAAAAACGATTCAAACACAAAAGTCTTTTGTGAACCAAAAAATTTTCGGTTTCCACAGTTTTAACCATGAGGCCTTCCTGTCTGTTCTCTTTGGCCGAAAACCCTGAAGGCAAGTGTCTATGTGCAGATTTTATTTTATTTTTTTTCTGTTGAAAATGTGCTTGTTCACTTCCAGTGTTGACCCTAAAGCTGTAGTGACTATGAACTTGCAGAGGCTGACAACAAGCAGGTATCAAATTGTGTATTCTCTCGCCTTATTTGTAGCACCTGTGTTACATATGGCTGTGGGTTTTTTTTAATCTATATTGTTCAGACCTCTCCTCTGGCTGAAAGCAGGTGGCACTCAATCAGTTCATTTTATGCAGAAGAAGAGTCAAATCATGTGGTAAATGCCCCTTTTATGTAGGAGCCTGAAGCAGAAAGCCTGGGTTAACAAAGAGAGCTGAAAACTGCCATCATGATATCATCATCTCTGCTTGCATTCGCTGCCTTGACAAAAACCTAAAACCCCTTAGAAAGCTTTTATTAAACTGTAAACTTGCATCATTGTGTCCCCTTATATACAGCCTTATAGAGAGTCTCTGTACAGAGGCAGAAGATGTTATAAATCACCCGAGCCAGTGAAGTGCTGTTACTGCTGCAGGTGTCAAGTAACTTCATTGAACTGAGTGACTCACTGACTCAGAATTAATCATCAGCGTGACTCGCAGGTTCATCGTGCAGATAAAACAATGTGTCGCAGTGTTCTAGGCTTTATGTACAGAGACTATCTGTTGCACAAGCGTTTACATTCACCAGGATATTAAAGATAATTGCTTATGATTGATTCCGAAGACAAAAGGGCAAAAAGAACATCCTGTACAGCCCCGTCTCCTGAAAATTACTGCCATCCACCTCTTCATATCCAAATATTAAGTTTGCTATTTTAAAAAAAGAAACTGTAGACCTGGTTTTAGAGTAATGAATATTATAGCCTTAGTTTTTAAGTTGTAATCCTCTTCAGATACTGTCTTGTCTGACTGCATTGTAAGTGCAGTGGATTTATGGTTTCTTGTGGAGCTTTTTAAAACTGTAATATTTTATTGTCAAGTCCTTTAAACCTGCCATGCAAAGCACTTTGTTCTGCATTTTTGTAAGGCAGGTTCTGCAGTGTATGTAAATCAAGCTGAGTGCTTCATAAATTATTAAGAAATGTTTTCTATCCCACAAAATCTCTTTTAAATAGTGAGGGGAAAAGGTAGGCTAGGCCAAAAAGTGATCCATTAGAATTTCATCCATTAGAGCCGGGTTCAACTGCTTACATTTAAGAAAAGATTATAGGCCTTTAACAGAGATCAAATATGGTAAATGTTTTAGAAGTGTCCAGCCCAACCCCGGGCAGGAAACCAAGAAGATAAGTTGATCTTCAAACTTGTTGACCACCACAAAAAAATCTATTCCATGAGGAAAGTTGAACTGAGAACAGTTTCAGTCATTGTGCAAAGGTACTGTTTATAAGGCTGGGGAATCCTGCAGTCAGCTCAGACTGAAGGCTGATGAACCGTTTCCCCCACAGAAAAAGTTACGTCCAGATGAACAGAATCAGGGATTTGCATCCTCCAAATGTTTTTTAATTGCCCCCAACCCCTAACAGACACAGAAGAGCAGCTTTTGGAAGGACTCTAAGTATTTCACACAAAATGTTGCAACAAAACAGGGCTGGCTTTGTGTGTGATGATGCCAAAAAATATAGGCAACGCACATATGGCGCAACAACTAAATCTAGAATTGCTGGGAAAACTTTCATGTCACTCTCTAAGGTGGTAGTTCTCAAACAGTGGGCGGGCTCACTGGTAAGGGGCGGGGCCACTTGTTTGTTTTTTTATGCTGTTGTTGTTGCCTCTGTTGCTTTTGTTTTTGAGCAAGAGATCCAGGAATATCCACGAGCAGCTGCTTCGTAGACCCTGGGGCTTTGGCCATCCTATGTAACTGAACTTTTACAGCCCCACACTCCTACCAAACCACTGAAACTCTTAAAAACAAGATATAAAATTTTGAACTGGAGCCAGTTTAGTGAGGTCAATACAGGAATAATGTGATCACACCATGTCTTTCCTGCCAAATGCGAACTGCAACATTTTGTACAGCCTGCAGGCAACGCAGTAATAACTGATCAAGGCCAACATTCAAGTCTATAGTCGAGCTTATTCAAAGAAATTTGTTTCGGTACAGTTATGATCCTGGACAAAGTACAAGCTCCTCAGAGTTAAGAGCAGTTTGACAAAGATGATAAGAAGGACAGTTGTGTATATGCATGGTGTTTCTGACATGAACAATGTAACTCTGATTCTTATTTAACACATCACCTGCACTGTTATCCATGACATATGCAAATTCATAACATGTGCAACATATGGTCAGCTGCAGTGATATTGAATACAAATCTGTTTCTGCCAGTATCATGACTGCACTTAAGGTCATTGTTATATCACATGCTGACTGGTTTAAAGTTAACATGGAAGGTGAAATTCAGTTGAAAAGCTACAGGAATACATCCCATCAGTTACTGATATGTGAAACAGCCAAGAACCACTGCTTTATGTAGAATTTCAGCACCAGAGAAAGCAGCAGCCGCCCTCAACACACGCAATGAAAAATTCAGGACCACGGACAGCGACTGAAAACCCAGAGCTCAGCAGGAGAAGGCAAAACAGTGACCTGACCCTAAACCTCAGCTTTACAGCTGTTTAGTGTAAATAGCTGAATTCAGGGGAGTTACTGACAGTAAGATACAAAGTTATTACAGTTTTGTATTTTTTTAATTAGCTTTTATTTTTATTTCGTTTTGACTTTGTTTTGAATTCAGTTTAGATTCCAGAGTGGATTTTCTTGTTTCACTTTAGTTTTTATTGTTTGAAAATGTGTTTTTAGTTTAGTTTTTATTAGTCTTTGGAATGCTGTACTGGAGGGAGGGCATGTGTCAGAGGCAAGATTTAGAAAAATTAAGGTACTAAAATAAAAAGTTAACTCAAATGTGTTTGGATTTTTTTCACATCAGAATACTTTATTAATCCCCAAGGAAAGTTGCTCCAAGACAATAAGAACAGTAACAGACTCAATTAATTAAATAATACAATATATTTCAAAGTTAACAAAATATAAGAGAGAGCTGTAATATTTAAAAAGCTCAATTATAAATATGCAGAATATTACAGAGGTGAAATACAAATGACTGACATTTTACTTTAAACTGTAAAATGTTGTTATTTGCACTGTTGAGGATGTGCAAAAGGGTGTAAATATTGCAGTGTGTACATTTTGATGAGATTTGATGCAGGAGAATGCTCCGTTCTGTTGATGTTGGACCTGACCTCCGCCTTTGATACTGTGGACCATCATATTCTGCTAGATAGGCTGAGACACTGGGTGGGTATATCAGGGGCTGCTTTGGACTGGTTTGAATCCTATTTGCATGAACTATCCTTTTCTGTGGCTACCTCTAAGTACAGTTCCTCTTCTACTTTTCTTGCCTATGGTGTGCCACAAGGTTCAGTTTTGGGGCCTTTATTGTTCTTACTGTATTTACTTCCTCTTCAACACTTATTGAGCACTTTTAAGGACATTTCGTATCACTGCTATGCAGATGATATTCAGTTATATATCTCCTTTAAGCCCCATGAGGTTTCCAAGCTACAGATTTTGCATAAGTGCATAGACTCCATTAGATGTTGGATGGCTGGAAACTTTCTTCAACTAAATGAGGAGAAGACTGAAGTCCTTTTTTGTGCTCCTAAAAATTTTGTACCTAGTGTTATGGAAAACTTGGGTCCACTTGCTACATTTGCAAAACCGTCTATCAGGAACCTTGGTGTTAGTATTGACTCAGCTCTGACTTTGGATGCCCATGTAAAATCTCTGATTCGCTCCTGTTTTTATCACTTGAGAAACATTGCTAAGCCGAGTCCCATTGTATCGCGCTCCGAATTAGAAATTGTCATTCATGCATTTGTTTCCTCTCGTCTGGATTATTGTAATTCTTTGTTTACTTGTTTATGTAAAGCCTCTTTGGAGCATCTGCAAGTTGTTCAGAACGCTGCTGCAAAGCTTCTGACCAAGTCCTCCAAGTTTTCCCATATCACACCCCTGCTGATTCAGCTGCACTGGCTCCCCGTTAAATTCAGAATCCAGTTTAAGGTTTTGACCTTGACTTTCAGGGCTCTGCATGGACAAGCACCAACATATATAAGTGAACTTTTACATCCATACATTCCCAGCAGGTCCCTGAGGTCATGTGACCAGGGCTTGCTGGCTGTCCAACACACGAGGCTGAAAACAAAAGGCGACAAAGCTTTTGTAACTTGGCCCCCAGATTGTGGAACTCTCTCCCTTTGAGCCTGAGATCTGTGGACTCAGTGGTCGCTTTTAAAAAAAACAGCTAAAAACTCATCTTTTTAAACTTGCTTGGTTGATTTTTATTTTTAGGTTTTAGCTTCTGTGAAGCACTTTGTGATTTTTATCTTGAAAGGTGCTATATAAATAAAGTTTTACTTACTTACTTACTTACTTACTTACTGTGCATTAGATGGAGGAGTTGTACAGAGATATCCACAGGCAGGAATGGTTTCCTGTGTTGTTCAATGGTGCATTTGGGTAATCTCAATTTCTCACAGAGTGTGCTCCTGTGACTGGCCAGCACGTCATGGAGTGGGTGGGAGGTATTGTCCAGCATTGTCCTTATCTTGGACAACATCCCCCTCTCCAACACCACCTTAAGGTAGTTCACCTCCATCCCCACAACATTACTGGCCTGGGGGATGAGTTTATTGGGTCTATTGCCATCTGCGACCCTCAGCCATATAACAGCGTTGTAATACCTGAACTGCCTTTTTTTTGAGAATGCTGTGGCAACAAAGGATCTACTGTGATTGTTTGCCCTGTCCTACTTCTGTTATTGATATTAGAAAGAAAAAAAAACTGGATATTTTTTTTATATATTGTATTTTTTCTCATGAACTTTTTTCTCGGTGCCTCAGCAGAGACTATGAAATATTTGCCAGGCTTGTTTAATCTGTGTCTCTTGTCTAAAGTTTCTTATCACCTGGTAGCATTCATATATTTTTTTCTTTTTCTTTTTTTGTGTGTGTGATTTTTCTATTTTCATTAAAAAAGAGAGGATCTTACCCCCAATTACAGCATTGATAATAATGGTACCGCACCTCATCCTTTGCTCAGTGGAGAATTACGTGCTCAGAACAATGCAGCTCACATCTGTTCTTCATTACGCCTCCATTCAAAGGTGCCTCTCATTATCCCCCCTCCAGAAATAGCATGAAAATAAATACACAAAATTAACCAACAATATGTTCGCACACAAAGAACAAAATTAGGGGGTAAATTAGTTGAAAATAATTACTTGAATCACTGAGTCATCATACAGTCAACACTGAATTCAGTACTGCACAACAGCACTTGCATTTTATTTGTTTAAAATGTGCAGGGAAGTGCTAAAGAATTTCCAATAACATTTTACTTGTTCAGTTGCGTGAAATTGTTATACATCTTGCACCAGATTCTCCGTCTTATCACAGATGTCATTTCAAAATCAGCAAAATCCAAGCAAATCCATTTCCCCGGCAATAGGAACCAGAGACAGATGTTTTCTCAATGTGGGGGCAACAATCAGCTGCATTTTGCTTATCATGTGTGGTTAAATGTCCAGTGGCTTGGGAGACGGAAACATCTGTTTACTCTATGAGGGAACTGTTGCTTTACAACTGTAACTGTGGTGGAATATTTTTCATGTGAAAGAGTGGATTTTCAGTGAGATAGAGCAAAAGTCAAACACTTTACCTCATTAAAGTTTGGCTGCGACTACCACCTTTGTTAGTATGCCTGGGTTTTGGACCCACTGTCTTATGTGATTACATTTTACCTTCAGTGTTTAGTATTTTTTTTCCCCAGTTCCTCCTAGTTTAGTTATCTGTATTTCTGTTTCTTAGTCTGTTGTTTAATTTAGGCAGTTCCCTTTCATTTTCAGTCTGGCTTGGTATCGTCTCTGTGCGTCCTCCCTAGTGTCTCCTGTATTTAGTCTTTCATCGTCTCCATGTTTGCTTACCTTGGTCTCTGTCTAGTTTATAGTTTCATGTCAAGTTCATAGTCTCTAATCTGTTTATATTTTGATCTATCTTCTTAGTTTGTAATATTTAATTATCTTATCCCGTGGTCCTTGTCCTGTCTCCACGTCTACTCTCTCTATAGCCTGTCCCTATGGCTGTCTGCTCTCCCAATTAGTTATGTCAGGAAAGACTTGTTTCCTCTTTTAGTCATGTCTTTGTGTTTGTTGTGTTGACCTTTAGTTTTTATGTCTTGAGTCTGGGTCTCTTGTCCACTGTGCTCTGTGTTCAGTCTTCCCCTGTCTCGTTAGTCAGATTTAGTTCACCTGTGTTCCCTGGTGTATTTCATCTTCCTGATTACTTCATGTGTGCATTTAAGCCCTTAGCTTTCGTCTGTTCTTGGTTGTGATCTCCCTCTCACTGTGTCCTGTTTGTTTGGTGCTTCCTATGTAGTTTCCTAGCTAGTATTCTGGTTCTTGCAAGTCCAGCAAAAAAAAAAAAAAAAAAAGCGCTGTCTTTGAGTTCAGTTCTGCATCTGAGTCCCATATTTGGGGCCACAACTCTGCCTGCCTCTCAGTATATTGTTACACCACCTCGGTGCAAGGAGCTGTACCCTTTTCACTCTGTCAAATAAACAAACTTTCCATATGGATTTTATTTTGTAGTGATAAAGTTTCAGGCAGCAGCACTGTAAATTATGATTTCCTGTTTGTGCTGCAGATGTGAAGTGCAGCCTTAGACTTGTCTACTGAAAATTACTGTTTGGTCCGAGTCATAACCAGATATCCAGCTCTCATTACTTGTGATGATCTTTGACATGAAAGTTGAGTTGCTTTGACACAGAGGTGGATGTTTTGCTCTGCACAATTTCAGGTCTGTACCAAAACTGCTGCAGATGAGTCATCAGGACAAAATCTAAAGATGGAGGTATACAGCCAAAGCCAAATTAAAATCTGGTATGGGTTCTGCTTTCTTTAGGCTTAATAGCCAACCTCATTTTGTATCACGGAACTATAGTGTCAGTGGCCAAATCCCAGGCTTCAGACTGCTATAAACAGAAGTGGAAGCCTGGAGGAATGGCAAGATCTGTGTGCATGGGGTTTGGTCAGGCCCTGCGGCACAGCCTGGGGAAAAAAAAAAAAAAATGCATCCTGTAAGTGATTCCTCTAAAGCACAGGTATCAAACTCCAGTCCTCGAGGGCCAGTGTCCTGAAACTTTTCCATGTGTCCCTGCTGCAGCACACCTGAATAAAATGAGTAGGTCATTAGCAAGACTCTACAGAACCTGGCTGCATGCTGAGATGGCAGTTCAGCCATTTGATTCATGCTACAGCACCTCATGAGTGAATGAACATGGTGCAATAAAAGTACTTTTTTTTACAAGTACATTTTTTTTTTTCAAACACTTATGAGTTATTTACATGAGTAGGGTTAGGGGTTGCCACCTCAGCATGCACTCAAGGTCGTCTTGCTAATGACCTACTCATTTTATCCAGGTGTATTGCAGTAGGGACACATGGAGGACACCGGCCGAGGACTGGAGTTTGATACCCCTGCTCTAAATCTAGTTTGATAGATTCTAAGAGTAAGAGGTCTGTCCAGTGCCCTGGATCTGCCTGGAGCCTTATCACATGCCCACCTCCTCTTCTTCCAAGAAGAAGAGTCTAAAAGTCCTCACCTGGTCTACTCTGACCCCTCCCAAACAACCAAGTTACTCACCCCATCTCTAGTTGACAGTCCAGACATCCCACAGAGGAAGCTAGTTTCTGCTTGTATCCACTCTCATTTTTTCACTCACTACCCAGAGCTTGTGACCATTTGTGAAGTTCAGAATGTAGAGCAACCTTTAAATGAACAATTTTGGGCTCTACAACAAGCTGCTGCAGGATTCCACATTACTGCCGATGCTGCTTCAATCCATCTGTCAGTTTCCTGCTTCACTCTCCCTTCATTTATGAACAAGACCCAATGCATTTAAACGTCTTCACTTGAGGCAGCAACTCGTCTCTGACCTGAAGTGGGTACTCCAACCTTTTCCTGCTAATTATCATTATCATCCCATCTGCTTCACACTTGGCTGCAAACCTCAATCCAACTACAAGGTCATCTCTTCAGGAAGCCCAGAGAAGCGCATCATCTGCAGGAAGTAGAGCTAAGATCCTGAGACCAATGGGGTGGTTTGCAGCTGGGTGTGAAGCAGACGGGATGACAATTGGCATCTCCAGGCCTGGGCCATAAGCCCTCAACCCCCCACACTGTGGCTTTATTTAGAAATTCTGTCCATAAATCTTATGAACAGATTATGTGAAAAAGGGAAGGCTTGTCTGCTAGGTCTGACTGATTACTGGCAATGTGAACCAAGCTCTCTCTGTGGTTGTACAAGAAACAACTGAAGCTAATCAAATGCAACAGGCAGCTATAGCACTGAATTTGCCTCCTGCTAGGCTCGGAGCATGCTGGCCTGTTACAGGAGGAACAAACAGTTGTTACCTTCCTGTCTGTGATTCAGGAGCAAATGCAACACTTCTGAGTCATCAGCAGGTGAAGTTTTAATCCCAAGAGAGTCATTGCTGCTCAGATTGGGGCTGTTAATGTTGCAGTATGAGCTCTCCTTCTCATGTGTGGCATGACCAGGTATGTCACAGCTCTCTCGGGTACAGTAGATCCAGCAACCTCTTCAACGTACTAAATTCCAGTCTGGAAAGTCCCCCATCCAGATGATGAAGGCAGCAATAGCATCCAAGTCTTTTTATTAAACACAATAATCAAAGCAGCAATATAACACTCCATTAGGAACACATTTTGTCCTAAAAATTAAGAATGACAGAAAAAAACAGTCGGCAGGATGAGGGTTAAACAAGCTGTTTCATTGGTTGGCTAATTTGTCCTGTGCCCAGATGTCATCCATAAATGCCAGCAGCTGTCCATCCGTTTAGTTCTATAATCACAGGAGTGATGGTTGGATTTGGTCATTCAGGAGAAAATAAGTACAGACATCAGAGAGTAACCACAGTTGGTGAGCAATAGCAGGGGGTAAATTGAGGATAATGGAAAGTCTGGCTCATGCAGTCTGCTGTGTTCAGGCTTGACCAACAGCTGTGAGGGACAAAGACCAACAAAACACAATGGAAAACATCGAATCTTTCGTATCCATTATAATTGTCCTTGTTCAGGACAGCTGTGTATGCATCAATTCAAGGAGCACCTGGCAGACTGACCTGAACTGCACAAATAGATTTGACAAAATGAGGTTTAAATGATGGTGATGATGATTCTACAGCTGGCAAGATTACCTGTTCTGTCACCTCTGAGGCTGAGAAGCATAACAAAATTTAATTATTTCTTTTAATGTGGAAATACAAACATTTCCCAGTGTCTTCAACATTAATTTGTATTTGTCATTAAAACTTTAATGTTTCTAATCTCAAACAAAGTGTATATGTTGCCTAAATCTAATCACTCCTCTATCAGTGTTCGGCTCTGAATTCTACCTTGAATGCAAAATAAACACCACACTTCCTATACACACACAAAACCCTGCCAGTGGTCCATAATCAAGTGTGAATATATTTAGAAAAACAGATTAGTAGTGCATGAATTTCTAGGAGGAAAAACCTCTGTAAATTATACAACAATATTATCATCTACAGTGTACATACGGGAGCTCTTTAATCTGATATCCTCATACTGGATGACGTTTGAGTGACAGTCTTCATATACTTTCCAAAAGTATCACCATGGTGATAAATACTCAGTGATTGGTAAGACCACTGGGAATATCCTGGAGTCAGTTACACTAAGTACAGCTGTTTACGAACACTCATCATGGGCATGTATGTCACTGTAATGATGTTTAATGATTTCTTTCAAGTTTTCTTTTTTTCAGAGTAGAATGATTTTAAAAACTAGCTTGTGCACCTAATTCATATTTTTTTCTAATCCAAATGGGGGTCAGAAGTACATAGAGGCTCAAATGCATATGCACACCCTCTCTAATACTTGGTTAAATGTTAGGTTTTGCACCTTAACCGGATGCTTTTGGTAGCCATCAACAAGCTTCTGGCAAATTCTGACTGGATGTTTGACCACTCTTCTTGGCAAAATTAATAGAGTTCATTTAAATGGGTTGGTTTCTTGGCACAGACCTGGTTTCAAGCGTAGTCCAAAAATCTTCAGTGAAGTTGTGATCAAGTCTTTGCAATGGATAAAGCAGGCATCCCCAATCATCCATGCAAGGAAATCCCCAAAAAGATCATTCTGTTCATCTGGACATAGCGTTTTCAGTTTGAGTAATGTTTCGTGACTTTTTCAGTCTTGGACTGAAGAAGTCACTTGGATGACTCACTTTGGGAGGAAGCTGGAGTCAGATTGTGGAATCAAACTCAGGACCTCCTTGCTGTGAGGCAACAGCGTTAAGCCTTGCCCACTTTGATCCATCTGTAAGGGAAAAAAAATTAAAATCCCTTGAAATGTTTTCAGAGGCACTTCAGAATGAGAGCCTTCCATGTTCTAATAATGTTCTAATTATTACCTCCAAAATTAGAAAATATGTCCAACAAGACTGAACTCCAATATTACCTTAAAATATAACAGATTTCATACTTGCATAAAAGGAATTGTTGAGAATGAACTGTGAATATAACTCATAATCTAGAAGGTTTTTTTAAATTTTCATTTGTTATTGTAATATGCTAATGCTGTACCTTTTATACAAAATTATGTTTCATTTCACAGCAAGATGATTCTTGGTGTGAACCTCCTGGTTGGCTGGAGCCTTCCTGTGTGGGGATTGCATGTTCTCCTCATGCCCCTGTGGGTTTTCCAGTTTCCTCTCACAGTCCAAAACACATGTTGTTAGGTTAACTGGATGAAAGTGCGGATATGAGACTGGTTGTCTGTCCAGAGAGTACCTCAGCTGGGATAAGTCCCTTCCCTCGGTGTTGCATTGCACAGCTTGAAAATACTGGACAACAACTTTAACACCTCATCCAGCCCTTGGCACTGATTGGCTAATCACTATTCCTCCCGTGGTGTTTATTAGACTGGCTGTTTTGCAACAGAGAAACTAATGTTTCACTTCATGATGCCAAACAAATTATTCACAGGTCTAGAACAGGCACCTGGATGTAGTAGTACCACTACACAGTGTACAAAAAAAAGGGAATTTTTGATTTCAGTTCCAGGATTATCTAACCTTAACCTCACATGTGCATTTCTATGAAATCTTTGCATTAATCAAACCTTCTGGATTTAAAAAAAATTAATTATTAGTCATCCACTTTAGCTTTTCTTTTCTCGTGGACTTTTTTCCTCTTTACATTTTTCCTTACATCCTTTTCAAACAAGAGCAAGAAAAGTCTCCCCACATAACACATTCATTATAACAGAAACTTTTCCTAATTTTACTAAGTAGCACACAGTTTTGCATCTCTTAAGGCAGTGACAGTGATGGTGTGGTGTTGTGAAATATCTGTCATCTTTTTTTTCCTCTTTTTAATCTGTTTCTTCTCTCTGTTTATGATGCTGTGACATTTAGAGGCAAAACCTATCATGATATCATTTCGAGACATCTGTTAGTATTCGTCTTTGATTTTTCTCTATCTCTCCCCCACACACGCGAGCGCGCACACACCGCACGCAGTCATGCACTACAGAGGCTGCCATTGTGAATCCAGAGCACAGCATGGCAATCCGTTAATTACACAGCTCCCAAAGTTCAATGTTTCAGAGGCCATAACTACAAAGGAAAGAATGGAAATGTATAAATAATGAATTCGGCATTCTCTGTGATTAAAGCTGAATATCAAACCAATCAGACAGTCGTTGCAGCCGCTATCTGATTATCATTCTCTGGCTTTTTTTTTTTCTTTCTCCGGCTGGAGCGATGCTCACTTTCCTCAGCTTTCATGCAACACCAGGGAAAACAGAAAAGGAGAAAAACAAAATAAGCATGAAATATTTGTTATTCATGAGTTCATTTTATTCAGATTTCCCTCTGTGTGATAGTTCATATCTCGCCCTAATATGGTTTCATGCAGCCGAACGTCTCCAGTGTGGCTCCGTAGATGGTTTTTGTCTCGAGGAGAGACAAAGAGATGACTTTGAACTGTTTGCACAGAAAGTGTGAGAACACAAAACTCTTCCACTCTCACTCTGACTCACAAGGTCATGCACACAACGAGGAGTGTCACATGTGGGCCCGTATCGCTTGACTCAGATGAATGATATATTGCAGCTCAATTTAAAACACTTTCTCTTTGCACTGCAGCACCTTCCAACCTCAGTCCTCCCACAGCACATGACTGTTTTTTGCATTGAACAAAAAATATATTTCAATCAATAAAACTTCAGGCAGTAGCCTTTTTTCCCATTCCATTCTTTGTTCTTACAACCTCTCCTTTTTACCTTTTCCCCCTCTTCTCTGGTCATGTTTATCCTTTTCCATCATTCCCTGCACTCTTGTTTCTTCCTCTGTTCCTCTCTTTCTTTCTCAAAATATGACTACCAGTAGGTAGAAATATTTAAACTTGTTGTGGAAGATTTTTGGACCAGAGTGATGGACAGCCTCTCCATCGCTATTATCATATAGGGGCGATCGTGGCTCAAGAGTTGGGAGTTCGCCTTGTAATCGGAAGGTTACTGGTTCGAGCCCCGGCTCAGACAGTCTCGGTCGTTGTGTCCTTGGGCAAGACACTTCACCCGTTGCCTACTGGTGGTGGTCAGAGGGCCCGGTGGCACCAGTGTCCGGCAGCCTCGCCTCTGTCAGTGCGCCCCAGGGTACCTGTGGCTACAATGTAGCTTGCCATCACCAGTGTGTGAATGGATATGTAAAGCGCTTTGGGGTCCTTAGGGACTAGAAAAGCGCTATATAAATACAGGCCATTTACCATTTACCATCAAAACAAAATGAGGAAATATCTTTTGGAGAGAACCATCCAATTTCTTCAGTAGAATTCAGACTTGGAGATTTTAACGATACAATAAGGTGCAGTGTACAGTAGCCGATGACAGTTCAGTGGCTTAATATTTACCAGTACCATTTTCTATTAGTCTGTATCTGTACAGTTTTCAAATAGAAATCCCTTTTCTGGTCCGGTTGCGTTCAGACTTTGGGTAGCATGGGGTTTGACCGAGTCCCTAATTAAAATCATAGTGTTGCCAAATTTACAATTTCTAAGGGTTTTGGTTTAGTATTTGTGTCAGTTGGTGTTTGGCCCTGCAACATATTGGCAATCTTTCCATGATGTGTGATTGCTCAGACAGTGAGGATAGGTGCCAGCATCCCCTCTGGGATGGATGGATGTTAGCCCTCCATGAGCAACCCCATTTAGACAAAAATCCTGAAAACACAGGTATTATGCAAAAAATGATTGGTCTTGTATTGGATGCAGGTTTCATTTTTCATCTGTTGTCAATTTAAAGGGTAAAAAAAGCAAATTTTTACAGCAAATTCATGCTTATGCCTTCAAATTGTCGTTTTTGGTACTACATGGCATCTATGGATCCCGTAGAAAATAAGCAATTGTGTTGCTATATCATAATTCAACAGTAAAATGCTGACATCTAAAGTGGGGTGGGCTGTTGTTTCCACCAGTGCTTTCCCACATTGTTTTCCCAGTTCATGTTTTTTCCATTTTAAACAATATATTTAAGTGTAACAATAGTTTTGTGCTATGCCCACCAGTTGTAATTAATTCAACTTTATTTCTTAAATATTTTCTCTCTCATTTCGGCATGGCAATTTTATATAAATACCCATGAGCCTTTGCTTTGTTTGTTATGGAAAAGTGCAAGTCAGGGAAGTGAATCAAAATTGTAGGGAGAATTCAATACGGTTCTAAGTCAATTAGAATAAGCTGCAGACTGTTTTTCCCCAGTAGTATAATGGTGAGCCTCTTGAGTTTAAAGCTCAGTGATTGGAAGTTACTTGCCAAAAGTTACCTTGAGTTGTAATTAGTTTGCGAGAGTGCACTAATAAGTGTTAAATTGGTTTCTGTTGGTAGGATACAGGATCAGCATCGTTTTAGCCATCGTTCTAAATCAAACCCTCTCTCAGTGGTCATATATAATACCATCGCTACTCCTTAATAATCTCTCTGCTGAAAGTGATCAGAATTCCTCACAGGGCTACAGGGCTCTGTTACCAGAGTCAAAGGAATTGCTATTACATGGCATTTACTGGAATGATTGACGTTGTCTTTGTGAGAAGTATGAGAATGATGCGAGTGGAGTAAACACCTTGTACTTTCTCCAGAAATTGTCTAGTTTTGCAGAGACCAAGTGGAAGCTTAAAGGTGAGTTCTAGTTTACTGAAACCTTGTACATGTCCCATTAATGTGGAGTGTTGCAATTCACTCCCTTTTTTGTGTGGTCTTTAATGGTTATACATCGATGCAGCCGACTATATTTGCCTTTAAATGTATTAACCTTAACTGACTGCATAGCAAATTTATTTTTTCAAGCTCAAAGATACAAAGTACAAAGATTGAGCTATTTGGCCACAATGACGAGGTAGTAGAGTAGTAAAAGTCAGCCTTTCCAACCTAAAAATATACCAACTGTCAAGCATGGTGGTGGTAGGTATACTCTCATGCTGCTTTGTTCCCAGCGGTGCTAGTACATTGTTTTTCCCCATTCACTGTGCAAAGGAGGAAGACTACCTCCAAATTCTTCAACTTCCCCTCAAACCAAATGAAGCTTATGCATAAGTTCAATAAAAAACATCTGTTTGCTTCCCAGGTGTTGGCAGCTAATCTAAGCTTTATATCACTTCCACTTTCCAACAGTGTCAAGCGGATTGTGACATCACTGGTCTCGTCCAATCATCTTTCTGCCACCCTTTAAGCCTCCATCTTCATCCCCATCACCAGCATCTGGATTCCAGGAAGTCCTGTCCTAATCCCTCTCATCACTGGGATTGGTCTTCGGAGTCTAACCGCCAAATACCTCAGATTGAATTTTGTACATCAAAAAATGATGTTCAAATCCATATAATGATCTCTCCTTATTGAGCTTCTCCTGTAGATGATTAAAAGCCCCAACCACTGTATTGATTTGTGGACTTCAGTTGGGTCCACAAATCTACTGAACTGGTTGCACAATTAAAACTTGTGCACGCAGTTCATGCTTTTTAAATTCACCAAAGATATATGGTGCACAGTCATTCCACCCTGGAATGACTGTGCCATCATGCCCATGATGAATGTTTGCAAACTAACTATACTAACTACATAACTATACTTCGACAAAGACTTCAAACTTCGGGCCTGGATCATAGACGCTATATAAAAAATGCAGGTGCATTGTTTTGGCGTAATGGCCTGTTGGTTTAACGGCCTTCTTCTTTTTTTTTAATTAGTTATTAGTTTGGAGCCAGACATTAGCATATTTGGATGAGTGGTTGGAGTGTTAGCACGCTTGGTTACCAAGCTACTAACATATGCTACAGATGCAATGCACATAAACCTGCATTTGCTAATAGTGCTAAGTAACTGACTAATATTAAATAAAAATTTCCTACATCTAAACTGAAACATAAGCTTCTTAGACGCCAAATTATTATAAGCCATGTTGTTATACGCCAAATTATTAATTAGAAAAGGCATTTAAACTGCACTAAACACACAGAGTTCCAACAGTTCCAGTTCAGTGAAACTGATTAGAAGCGGTGCAGCAGAGCAGACTCACAACTGGCTACAACTCCAGGATTGAGCCATATAGGCTATAAGCTTTTTTTGTTTGCTTTTTATAAATTCCCATAAATGAATATGAGGGCTCAATCCATTTCAGAGAAAGTGGCCATTACCTTATTTGTGCTATGGGTGGTATGAGGATCTATGGTGCTGTTGCATGCTGTCTGAAAAACTAACTTCAAAACTCCTACAGAGCTGTTTTATTTTATTTTTTTTCATCGGCTGAAAAAAAAAAAAAAACCTGTTGAAAATTGGCTTCACACTGTCACACAAATGTCAGCCCAAACCCATTAATGCTGTTATTTGTTTAGAGGCTGATGAAGGTATTAAGGCAGCAGTGGAGAGGAAATAAGGTAGTAAATGAGTGGAAGGCCGGCTGTTATCTGCTCAGTATGAAGCGAACAGCACAGCGAGAGGACATAAAAGATTGAATTTGTCGAAAATGGACTACACAGGTCTGTATTGTCAACAAGCCAGATCCAAAGTCATTTTCTTATTTACCTCATAC